>NC_053474.1:6533233-6778862 GCF_015227805.2 Hirundo rustica
CTGGATTTGTTTTGCTGAATATCCGTGATTCTGTGTTGTCCAAACGCTTTTCTTGTCAGTTTAAGATGCAGTGGGATGACAAGCCTCCTCCCAGAGCATCCCTTGGCTGGGGTCCACCCTGCAGCTCTCCCTGCTCACATCCCCTTTGGGATGTCCCTTTGGGAGTGGCCTGGGCAGCATTCCCACGCTGGCAGTGCTGGGAGACACAGGAGAGTGCTTGGACACCCCGTGCTGCCCCAGCCCTACCGCCAGCCATGGCTGGGCACGCAGCACCGCGCTGCAAGGACGCAGATTCCTGTCAGCATGAGCTTATTTATATTTTTTTTAAAGATGCTTTTGGTCTGGGACTTGTTCAAGGCCTGTTTTAACTTCCCAGGGTTCCACTTATCCTAGGCACAGTGATGCCAGCCCAGCTGATGCTTCTGCCAGCTTGGTCACCTGCTGTGTTGAGCAGCAGCTTCCACACCTTTTTGCTCATCTAGGAAATAAAGTTCTGGATAAAATGATACACCATGCACTGTAAATCCCTAGATGTGGAATTTTATTGGTGTGTGTGTGTGAGGTTGGTGTGTGTGAGGGTAGGATCCTGGGCATGCACTGAGCAGGTCAGAGGAAATAGGAGACTGCAGAAAATTGAGAAAAATGCCTCTTTTAGCTTAAATTCTCCATGGATTAGTGGGTCCTGCCACCTGATGAGTGACTTGATGTTGGTTTAGGTCTTTTGGTCCTGCTTTGATCGTCACTCACAGGGTTGTGGGTGGTGCGGCTGTCAGACTTTTCATTTGGTTTTCCAGGTGCCTCAGTTTCCCCGGCAGATGAATAAATAGCCCTTTCCCTCACTGCTGTTGTGGCACATTGGGGATGTCACCTTCCGTGGGTGTCACAGGACTGGGGTGACCCAGGACAGGTCCCTTAGGCCGCGATGCCGGTGACGGCTCAGTGCTGGGCACAGCAGGGTCCTCGCTCAGGGTTTAGAGGGATGAGCCTGGGGGCTGTGGGAGTGTGTTTGGAAGGGGCTCTTCAGCCCTTCACTCCTGAGTGGGGAGAGAGAAGTGACTTGAGGAAAGAGGGGAGCAAAGGGCAGAGCAAAGCTGCCGGTCTCTGCCTGGTGTAACTGTGGGCTTGGTGTCCTTGTGCTCCTGGCATCCCCGTGTTCCCAGTGTCCCTGTGGTGCCCGTGCTCCTGCATCCCGGGCACGAGGACCCCCGGTGACGCCCGCTCACCTTTTCCTCCTCCCGTCGTGCAGGAATTGCGGCTGAGCCAGAGACGATGACTGCGGAGAGCGCCGAATCCAATGGAGCCGTGCGGGAGCAGGAGCAAGGGGGGGCCAAGGTAGCGGCTCCCCCCGTCCCACCGCGGCGCCGGGGCCGCCGCCTGCGGCGCAAGCCCCCGACGGAGCCGCCGCTGAAGGGACGGCTCCGCATGCGCTCGCCGGCGGGAGCCTTCGTCGTGGTGGGCATCTCAGTGGTCCTGGTGGGCATGACCATTGCCGTGGTGGGCTACTGGCCTCACCGAGGACACGGGGGCCCCGGGGCCGGCGCGGGGAACGCCAGCGCGGTGGGGGACGTGAGGAGGGAGGTGGCGGCCAGGCGCCACGTGCCCCACAGCGAGAAGCTGAAGCTGATCGGCCCCGTCATCATGGGCATCGGGCTCTTCATCTTCATCTGCGCCAACACGATGCTGTACGAGAACAGGGACACGGAGACCCGGCGCCTGATGCAGAAGGGGCTCTACGGCCTGGCGGTGGGGCTGCCCGAGGGGACCGGCCCCAAGGACAGGCACCGCCAGCGTGGGGACAGCCGGTCCTTCCCCAAGGCCAACGCTGAGTGCGTGGAGGGCTGTTACGAGGTGGATCTGTCCTGTCAGCCCTGCCCCGGTCCTGGCAGCAAGTGGTCTGACTGCTACGGCCCCAACCGGCTCCCGACCACGGCCGAGTTCCTGCAGCACCCGGCAGCTTCCCCTGCGGCCTCTCTCCACAGCCTCCACTCCACCGAGGCCAACCTGAGCCTCCCGTGCCGCGCTGGAGCCGAGTCCCTGCTGTCCTCGGCCGTGGGTGCCCTGGCACTGCCCATCATCAAGCTCAACAACTGCCTGCTGGACGGGGCAGCACGGGGGGCTGGCGGGAGGGCGGAGAGGGGCCCTGCTGAGCATCGCCCCAGAACACCGCAGCTCTCCCGGGCTTCGCTTTCCGTCGGCGACGGCGCCGCGCGCCGCGGCCGGGCCGGTGGTGGTGGTGATGGCGGCCACGTTATCGTCACTATGGGTGACGGCTGTCCCGGGGCGCAGCCGCTGCTGGAGCTGAACCCCGCTGTGCACCTCCACACCCCGGGACACTCCAAATCCCTGGACCTCGGCCGCCCGGGGCTGCTGCTGGTGGCCCCCATCGAGGACCGTAAGAACCGGAGCTGGCCCCGGCTGGACCACGTCAGCCTCGCGGGCTATGCCAAGCTGCAGAGCACGGGCGACTCCTCGGACAGGCTGCTGGAGCCCAGCGAGCCCCCAAGCCGGGGCGAGCCCCGACCCAGCTCCTGGGTGGTGGGGATGGAGCAGGGCACGCGGGTCTGATGTCCCCAACACCTCTGGGGACTGGAACGTCCCAGTCCCTCATCCTGGCCCCCAGCAGCCACCAGCGACCCCAAAACCCACATCCGGGAGAGGTTTGGGGGCAGCATTTTTAAGCCGATGCCAAGAGGAAGGTCCTGGCCCTCTGCTCCTGGGGGAGGACTTGCCTAGGGTGGGATGTCTTTCCAGGTAGATGCCCTTGGCCTTACAAGCCCTTCTCCTGGAGGCTTTTCTAGAGGAGTCCTTGCTTTGAGACCCCACACATACTGTTGGATGGGGACGTGAGGGCAGGTGAAGCCCCACCGGCCCCCACAGCACTTTATTTCAGCAGGGTCGGGGTGGGGAGATGCTTGGAGGGGGGTGGTGTCCCCATGTCCAGCCTCAACCCACCAGAAAATTTGCTTGGCCAGAGCACGTAGGCCCAATGGGGCTATTAAATCTTATCTGGATGCCATGTGGTCCTGCCTTGCCTCCTCCTGTTGCCTGTGGGATGCTTGGGAGGGGCGGCGCCTGCAGTAGTCGGTCCAGAGGGTCTGTGAGGCCTTGTGCCCCCACCTAGGCTCCACTGGAGAAGGGATGCTCCATAACCAGCTGTTCAACCTTCACAGGATGAGGTGATAAGAGCAAGGTTTGGGATTTTTATGGAGAGAAGGGATGTAAGAGGTGCCCAGGGAGTTGCAGGCAGCGACCAAGATGCTGCTGCCCACGTAGGGTGCAGCGATTCTGAGAGCCTCTCAATGGATGTGGGTTTGTTTGGGCTGGGTTCTGGTAGGATGAAGGATGCAGGTGGTGGGAGGATGGGTGTGAAGGGGCAGAGAGGTAAGGGAGTGTTGGTGCTGGTTTTGCCAGGTCCTGCTTGGTGCTGTTCTGTTACTTGGTGCCTGCTGGATGCAGAACGGGAGCTGTATGGGATGAGGCCAGAGAGGCAGGTTTGGCAGTGGGGTGGAATTCTGGAGAAAAGGGACCTGGGACTTCATCTCACCCCTTCCTCACCCCTTCTTACTCCCTCCAGTGCTCTCTTGGTCAGGAAGAGCCCTTGGGATGCCAGGGGGAGTGGAAGGATGGATTACAGTGATGGGATGAGGACAGCTCTGCTCTCCAGAAACTTGGGAGGCTTCAAAATGTGGCAGCCTAGCTGGGATCTTTGCATTTTGCCTTCCCAAAACCAGGGCTGATTGCGATAGCTGAAATCTCTTTTTATCTGTTTGGGAAGGGGTTACTCCTGTTTCTCCTTCTCTCTCTGGTCTGAAGTGAACAGTATCAGACCTTGAAAACTTTGGGAACAACATCCTTCTTCAGTTCAAAACATCCCAGCAAAATCACTTGGAAATTGCCTTTCTTTCTCCCAGAAAAGCAACCCCCACAGTGTTTGGGGGTGCAGAGGTCTGCTTTACAGGGAAAAGCTGTCTCTGTTCCATTGCCAACCCCCCCCAGAGAGCTTGGGTACAGCTTCCCCCTGTGTGGGGAACAGAGATGGGACCAACAGCTGCAGTCTGGGGCCAGCTGCACCCCAAAGGATTCTCTGGAGCGATACCAGCCCAAGCTCAGCTATTTATCTGGCTGCTTAATCTCAGCATTATTTAGGCACTGATTCAATGCAATAAACAGCAACAAGAAAAAGTCACCATCGGGGTCTGCCTGGGAGCAGCATCCCAGGGGAAGTGCCAGAAGGTTGTTTTTGTCTGAAAATAACTTTTTACTTGGGCTTAACTAGCTGCAGCCAGAGCTCATGCCAGGCCCTGGGCCGTGCTTTGGGAACTGGCAGCAAGAAACTGGAGCCCAAAATGCCACAAGGAGCTGCACGAGAAGCTATTGGGGGTGTTTGTTTTAATTTTTCCCCTTCATTTTCTGGCTGAGGCTCAGTCTAAGGGTGGGAAATAGCTGGATCAAAGGAGAAGCTGCCTGGAAGCTGCCATGTGCTTGCACCAGCATTGTCCTGCCCCGTCCTCCTGCCCAGCTCAGCAGCATCCTCCAGGGAAGGCATTTCTGAGTCACACAGGAGTAATTTCAAAATGCAAAGCAGCTTGATTAATTAATCTGGCAGGGTGAGAGGCCCTGTGCCTTCTCCAGGGAGAGCAGCATCTGTGCATCCCTCACCTTCAGCTCTGCCTGTGGACACTGTTCCCGGAGTATTTGTGGGATTTTAGCAATGTTGGTTTCAGTGTATGGATGCTGAATATGCTGTCCTCACAATGCACTGGGAATGAACTGGGCAGGGAAGAGACTGGGTTAGAAACAGAAATTTAAAAAGAAAGTAAAAATGTCCACCCTGCATGGATCCCACCGTTGGCTGCTTGGCTGCAGAGCTGTGGAGTAGAACAATCCTGGAAGCCCTGGAGATCTCACACTGCACAGCCTGTGAAGGGCTGTGATGGTGATACCTTCTGTCCTGCTCAGGAACAGCCTGGATACACTCTGGACTAAATATCCAGCTGTTGTCACCCTCAGGGTGTCCCACCCCAGGAGGTGGCCACTGCAGGAGGAGACTCCTACTGACAGCAGGGGGATTTCATCAAAAACACCAGCAAAGAAAACTGGGGGATCGTCCCCAACACCAACATGTCCAGGCTGATGAGGACTGACCCTGGGGTCCCTTGGAACAGAGGATGGAGGCTGGAGAGACAAGGGCAATTGCAAATATCCCCCACCACTAAGTGACCTCTACAGGACAGCTTAGTTTGGGCCAAAAATGGATAAAATGAGGAAAATGGACTGAGGGAACCACTACCACAGGCTGTGTGTGTGCCTTGGGGAGGTGCAGACCCTGCCGGTGGCTGTCAGAGGGTCTCTCGTGCCCAGAGACACCCCAGTCATGGCCTGCAGACCCTGCCAGCAGGTCTCCAGATTTGCTGCTGGGACAGCTGTGTCCTCAGGGAGCACAAGAACCACAGCTGCGGTGTCGCTCCCTGATA
Source organism: Hirundo rustica (assembly GCF_015227805.2). Lineage (NCBI taxonomy): Eukaryota > Metazoa > Chordata > Aves > Passeriformes > Hirundinidae > Hirundo > Hirundo rustica. The sequence goes on from NC_053474.1 coordinate 6,538,708, forward strand.
CTGCTCAGCCGTTGGCCGGTGTGCAGCTCTTCCTCCTCCTCCTCCTCCTCTCCCTGAAGCGGGGCAGGTCACAGCCATCAATCTGCTCGGCTGGAGAGCCCTTCCTTGAGATCTCAGGTCTGTGTGAAGGCAGCAGTGAGTGAGCCCGGCCATCAATCTGCCCCGCGTGGGGAAGGTGACCGTAGGGGATGTGCAACCCGTGCTGCCTTGTGCCCTCCATCCTGAAGGGGAGCGGTGATGATGGGTGTGGGTGTGCCCCCCGGGCCTGTAACACCCTGGGCCCTTTTGGCAGGGGGCTGATTTCTGGTGCTTTGTTTGAAAAAAGGGCAAGAGTGTGATACAAAATGCTTCTCTGCTTTAATGAGCCCACACTGAGCCAAAGGCGCCCATCCCAGTGCTTCCCGGTACCCAGGGGAGCTGGCGTGGGGTTGGGAGTAGTTGCTTTATATATATATATATATATATATATATAAAAATATATAAATTGTGGGTTTGAGGGTGCCCTGTTTAGGTTCTCTGGCACCCAAGGCTGTGCACATTAATCCTACTGTAGAAATGGGCTGAGCAATGTGGGATGGATCCCTCTGGGGCTGGTCCTGGGTTGAAAGCCAGAGTTCCTCGGTGTTGTCAGTACCCATGTGATGTGTCCTGACAGCTGAGCACTGGCACGGGGCTGGAGCCGAAATCTCGTGCGCTTTGTCTTGGAGCCCATCAGGGACCACTGCCCGTGCTGGGGGCAAAAGGCAAAAGATGCCCGTGGATGTGCAGGAGGCTGCTGTGGTGCTTCCCTGGGTGGTTGGGGATGGAGCAGGGATGAATCCAAGGCCATTGACCCAGCTGCTGCAGGACCTGAGGTGATTCCGCACCTGCTTTTGGCTTTTTGTTTGTGCCTCAGTTTCCCCAGCGATAGAGCTGAGAGCTGAGCTCAGCATGTCCAACCTGTCCAATTGCCAACATAATTCTTCCCTTTCAACCTTTCGACTCTGTTTATCTCAGACCCTGGGATGAACAACCCTGGGCTCTCCCAGCTGGAAGTGATGGAGTTGCCCTGCTGCTGCCTGGCTCCCACAACCATTCTGGAGCCCTGAGAGCAGCCCTGATCTTCCAGGGACACGACTGGCTGCTGAGCCCCAATAATGGGAGGAACAGACTAAAAATAAACAAGCTGGAGACTCAGTGGGAACGTTCTCCTCCTGATGTGAGGGCTGCTCCTCTGGGTTGAGTTCTGGGATGGGGACATGAGGAAGGACCAGGGATGGGTGATGAAGAGGAGCGACTTTTGTGGCTTCTTCCCAAAGGATGGGACCTCCAAGACAGTCATTGCCTTTGGTGGGGGATCTGGGGACTGGAGTGGGTGCGCGGCCACCCAGGAGCACAGATTCTGCCTGCCGGCAGCTGCTCGGGACAAGGGGTTGGGGTTTTATTTGTTTGCATCTGCATTGCCATGGTGTTTGTTTGCCTAACATTTTCCCTTACTTGTAGGCAAAATGCCACAGGCAACATTACCACACCCCCTCCTGCTCTGACTGCGAGGTGGATAAAGGCACCCTGGGCTTGGGACACCCACCCAGAGGGGTTGGAATGAGGGGAGCTTTAAGGAAAAGCCTTTCCAGGCTCCTGGGATGGCCCCAGGCAGTGCTGAGCATCGAGGTGGGTGTTTGGTGTCCCTGCGCTCGTACCCCGGGGAAAATGAGCTGAGGGCACTTTTCCCCTGGATGTTTTGGTTGGGGTTCCAATGTCCCCAGTGCTGGGTTGTCCCTTCTCTAGCGATGGTGACACTCCTGCCCAGCAAGGCACCATGGTTTGGGTGGATGGGCGATGTGGGACCATATCCCTGGTGCCACTGACATCCCTGTGGTGTGTCCAGGACGGGGATGTGCCAGAAGCCCTTTGGGAACCATCAGCCCCATGTCTCCTCCCTGTCAGAGTCCCAAGGCTGATGATGGACATTTCTGCCAGGACACACCGGTGCAGTCCAGCACAATCCCGTATTGTTGTCAGAGCCGGTGGCTGTGGGACAGAGTGGGACCCACAGGAGCCTGACAGAGCTTGGAGTTGCTCCCCAGGTGATGCTCAATAGAGCCAAGAGTGGGAGCAGGCGATGAGCAGGGGACTGAGGCCCCAAAGTGCAGCTGAGCAAAGCGATTAAACCATTTCTTGGTTGGTTGTCCAGATGTGATGTTTCTGGGGCTGTGCTTTGTACTCAACCATGACCTCTCACACCTCCCCAAGCCCCAGCTCCCCAGAATAGGGCTGGTTTTGGCATGACCCTGCCAGGGCTGGGGAGGACAGGAGCCTGGGAGATAACGGGACACGGTTCTGCCTCAGAGCTGTGAGAGTCACGCTGCTGTGGTACTTAGGGGAAAGCAGCTCCAGTGGTGGCCGTTTCCCAACTCTCCAGGGTCAGTTTCTGAGGCTCCTTGCTAATTCTGGCTTTACACGACACTGAGATTTAGTACTTGGAAGCAAACTGTCCAGGGCGAGGGTGGAAGAGGTGATGGCTGTGTCTGGAGCAATGGGAATTCAGAGCTTTTAGCATGACATGCCACCCTTCTCTTTCTGCCTGTTAGGGAAACTGAGGCACGAGGAGGTACCTCAGCCAGCCCCTGGGCTGCCCCTGCCCCCAGGGAAGCTCTTCCCAGCCGATTTCCACTCTCCAGCTGCCCTAATGGGGCCATCTGGCTCTCGTTCTCTGTCAGGCCTGCAGCCAAGATGCCCTGTCAGCTTTCTCTGCCTTCCTTCTGTCCCTCCTAAAGCTGCTGCAGCCAGAAAAAAATTAGACAGGATCAAAGTGTATCGATGGATTTGACATTTCCCCCTGAGTCACACTCAGCGTTGGGCAACAGCTGCTGAGCACAGATCTCACCTGGGCTCACCACAAATTCCACAGCTCAAAGGAAGGTTTAATATCAAGTGATGCTTCTTCGGGGCAAATTTTAACGCTGGGAAGTGATTCTGGCCCGTTTGGGGGCTTTGGTCCCACATGTGACCACACTGGCAACTGCTGAAAGAGTCTGAAGGCACCAAGAGCCCAGGGAAATGCTGGCTCAGGGCTGGGAGAGCTTTGGCACCATCATCGCTACATTTGAGGGCTTTGGTTTGGGCTGGAAAACCAAGTCACCACTCCAGGCTGAGAGAGACGTGGAAGAAGGTGAGGAGGAAGAGAATTCAGCACAAGGGAGACAGTTTTGTTTGAAAATTTATTGAAAAATGCAATACAAGAAGCAATACTGAACACTTAGGTCTGCCTAAATGCTATGGCAACTTTCCCTTTGATTCACTATGAAAATCCAAAATAACAGCTCCCATCACTAATTGATCTAGAAAGTTTTGCCAGCTTTAGAAGTTCCTATTTTTATAGTGTAAACGCCTAACCTAGACAATTCACAATTGCCTTAAAAATTTTTTATGAAGCTCCTTTCTCTTCTCAACTAAATCATTTATTCCTTTAGTTTTTTACAAGTTTCATCTCTACGGCTGGGACACTACCACCTCTTAAGGTAATTGTACAATTAGGAAAATCAGCAAACCACAGTTTATCAAAACCAGAAATCAGTCAGTCCTTTGCTAACACATCTCTGTTGGCCAGGGATTGCTACTGGGCAACCTGAGTTGCTGTTCCACTTTAATGGAGGAGAACAGGAGCTCCTTGCCTTCCTTTCTATAAAAACATTCATTCATATATAAATAGCTTCCATATAATGTATATTATACAATCAAGACAGTCTCTGGGTGAATTTGTGGAGTGGGAAGAGCTGGGAACATTCATATAAATAGACCTTACTTAGCTGGTTTGTCCCTAGAGCTGACACAGCATGCTCAGAGCCAAGGATTTTAAATCCCATCAGAGGTGGAATGGTGTGATTCTGCAGCCTGACTCGGACCCCTGCTCTCTGCCCAGAGAGAGAGATCTCACTAGAGATGGCCTTGGGGGTCTGGGGCGGCCAGGGGCTGCCAGGGATCAGCTCTTAGCAGAGGATTCTGCTCTTAGCAGAGGTTTCTGCTCTTAGCAGTGGATTCTGCTCTTAGCGCTGATCACAGCTCTGCCTCACGAGGTTCTCCCAGGCTGACTCAGGAACAGACAGAAGTGCCGTGCAGCACTTCCAGAGGACAGCTTTTATTACCCTGTGATGGGGTGGCCAGGGACGGCAGCTCCCTTCTGAGCAGGATAAACTCTGGGGTATTTATGGGGGAAAGCAGGCGTGGTACCAAAGGGGAAAGAACCAATGGGTTTGGGAAAGTGGATCAAAGCATTATGGGTGCCTTGTTCTGACCTGAGAGAGAGCTGCCTCATCTAGGTCCTGTCTCCAGGAGGGGCTGAGATGAGCTTATCACATTTCATTCAAGGGACATCCCTCCAGGGCAAGGGCCTAGGGGGCTTATCCACCTCCACAGAATGGGAGCGGGCAGCCCCACCACAGCCTTGGCTGAGAGAAGCTGCTTCTGCTTTTATCTTCTTCCCAGGCTCCTGTCCAGCTCCTGGGCTCGGGCACAGTGTTGGCAGGAGCAGGGCTGGAAACTCCTGAGGTCAGACAGCAGGTGATGGAAAAGGGCACATGAGGCCATGATTTGTTTAAATTACCCCAGAAGAAGCAAGAACTCGACAAGGAGAAGTGCGAAAATGGACAACCTGGAAACAGCCACCCAAAATCCAGGGGGAAAAATAAAAATAGGGTCATTCTAGTCTATGGGCCCTTCAACAAGGGACATCTGCAGCCACAGTGAGCACATCCTTTTGGAAAGGAACCACCTCTCCTGCCAGCAGGTTTCTCACCCCAGAAATCGCCTGCTTGGGGTGTTTTGACCTATTCATCGTGCTCAGGGCATGGGACACCCCAAGGAAACACCCAGGCTCCACATTCCCCTAAATTCTGACAGCCAAGCGCCTTTAAGTGCTATGGACAAACTTAATTTATCACTCTGCCTGGTAAAACCCAGAAATCCTCTCAGCCACTGCTCCACGTGCCCCTTCACACCTCAGGTGGCTGTTACAAGTGAGAACAGAAGACTGAACGGCAAAGAACTCAATTCCCAGGAAAAAGGACAGTGCCAGAGGGTGCTCAGCACGATGGGTGTTTAAGGCAAGCTTTATCTGACTAAGCTGAGACATGGGTAGGAAGAATTCATCTCTGCATTACAGCCCAGCACTCCCCAAGTCCCCAGAGCATCCCAGGAGGGGACCCTGCACCAGAGCAGCCCAGAGGCAGCTGCTGGCACAGGAAGGCTGGAGGCTGAGCAGGACCCAGGGCCAGCAAAGCTCAAAGAGAGAAGGAATCCAGCATCTCCAGCAGTCTCCAATCAATACTGACAGTTTAATTAAAATTGCACCTGAAGCTGGGAAGCTGCACTGGCCCCAGGGTAGTTCTGTTTGCAGAACTGTTGCAGCTAAACAGTGGAGCCATTGCAACCTGAGCTAAACCCAGTGACTTCTGAAATACGTTATTCTAATTTAAAACTGGAGAGATTTTTTTCTTTATTGCCATTTTCTTCCCATCCCCACCTGAGGAGCAGAGCACTCCCTGCCCTCAGCTACCACTGTGCCACACTATATATATATGTATATTTATACATTTAAAAAAAAAAAAATCACAACCTCAAGTGGACTAAAATATTCACAAGTGTCTGGGCAGACTCCTTAGAGAGCTTGATTAGTTTTTTGCTTCTTGAATCTTGAATTTAAATGGTGGAAGGACAAACCAGGCAAGAACATTCCCACAAAGCTGAAAGAGCAGCAGTGGAAGCACATCCAGCCCCTGAAATCATGTTTTGGCATCACCCCCTCTGTGCTGGAGATGGCTCTGGGGGTCTGTAAGCTCAGCCTCAAGATTCAGATAACCACCCTGATATTTCATTCCAGCAAGAGGGTCATGAAGCCAAATGCAGCCACTCCGGCCAGTATGGAAGAGGGAGTGTCAACACTTCCCATGTGGTTTAGCTCTATCACAACCAGCAACACCTGACACCTCCTAAAATTCCTTGTTCAGCCTCTCCAGATACAGCTTGCAGGCCCTAGGAAGGATTGTCTAAAGGAGTTTAAATTAAATGATAGTAGGAAACACGCTCTGGGAAATGGCTAATGTGTTCAGCTTTAAATAGCACTGTGAGGGGAGGCAAAAACCCAACCCATGACTTACAAAAAAACCACAAAATCCCTCCCTTATTTAAAAATCATGAACACAAACAACTGAAAAGCTATGACACCGAAAAGCTCAGTTCCTGTGAGTGCTGCACAAGCCTACCTTAATAGCATCCCAAGTCCAAACACCTTAAACACACACTTCTAAGGGCTTTTTAATTTAATGGCATCTAGAAAACACAAACAGGTGGGGAGCATTCGGCAGAGACACATGGAAAGAAGGCGAGAGGCTATCACAGTCCTCTTAAAGCTCTAAATTTCACAGTATAAGATACTTGAAGCAACTTCCAGTATTCCTTAAATCTGGTCAACTATTCAGATGTGTGCATAGGCTACACCACAAAACCCTACTGTGATCACACGTCAGGGCTGGAACCCAGTGGGAAGGGAGCTCGGAACAGCCCAGGGGTCGCAGCGGGGCTGGAGCTCCCCAGAGCTACAAAAATAATCCAGAGGCAATTGGAAATGCTGCACAAAGTCTGACTCTTTAAACTGACCCTCCTGGAAGAAGAGCCCATTGCTCAGTGAAGGCGCGTACGGATCCCGCCCTGGGAAGATGCACGGATACAGCTCTGTTATCCCTGACGAGCCGGAGGGAATACAAGTTAAAACAGGGAGCCCTGGAGCCCTGCGAGGTGGGATTCTGTGTCTGAAGAGGCTTTGTGTGAGAGGGAATGCAAAATTGAAAACCTGTAAAAAATATTCAGTTAGAAATATGGCATATTTCTGTCACAATAGATATAAAAAAAAAAAAAACAACAACAAAACAAAAGCCTATATCCAATAGGATCCAGTGGAGTCTGGAAAAATCCCGAGTAAAATGTCAAAGCACAACTCTGAATAAATGATTTGAATGTCTCTGAGTGTCAAGTCTGAAATCTGAGGTCTTTGTGCTCCAGGTAGTTTCTTGGTAGTTTTGCTGGGTTTCTTTTTCCTGGTGGTGTCGCAGGCAGGAACGTTTCCTAGCAAGAGAGGAAGAGGGTAAGTTACAGCTACCAACAGCAGCATGCTGGAAGAGACAGGAATCTGCCTCCCTGAAGTGGATGGGAACTGAATTCAGGTGAGTGACCACCAACAGTGGGTGAGAAGTGCCTAAAGGGGCTGCAGGAGACCTGGATGGGAACTTTGCACAGTGCTTGGAGAAACAGGACAAAGATGCCAGAGGGCAGGGTTAGATGGGATATTGGGAAGGAATCGTTCCCTCTGAGGGTGGTGAGGCCTTGGAACAGGGTGCTCAGAGAAGCTCTGGCTGCCCCTGGATCCTTGGAACTGTCCAGAGCCAGGCTGGACAGGGCTTGGAGCATCCTGGGATAGTGGAAGGTGTCCCTGCCCATGGCAGGGGTGGCACTGGATGGGCTTTATGGTCCCATCCAACCCAAACCATTCTAGGATTCTGTGATCAGTGGCATGGGGATTTAAAGCACTGAGGCACAGCCAGAGCACCTGGATACCTCTAGCAGCTCTTGCCCAAACTTATAAAAAATGCAGAAAATGGGATTTCCAGGCAAGCTCAGGGTCCAGCTCGAGGCTTACTGGGCACTGATGGGAGCAGGGGTCTATGTGGCACCTACAGCTGCTCCACGTGCTCCCAGCACATCACAGATGTTTGGGAAGGCAAAGTAGCCTCACAGCAGGAGCTGTGTAGCTTTTAACCCCTCTGGGCTCATTTGCACAGGGTTAGTCTGTCTGTGACTGCCTCAGCAGCCTCCATGGATCTAACAGGAACAGCCTGAGCAGGATGTGGCAGAGAACAGTGATCTTTTTACTTCAGCTCTGACCCTATCTACCCAAACTTCCTGTACACAGAGATCAATCATCCCCTGCCCCCACCTGAGGTGGTCTCTCTACTCACTACTCACACAGCCTGGCTACTCCTCTGCGATCTCTGTCTCCTGGTGCACAACTACTTTGGTCACCGACATGTCTGGGTGCTGCTCCTTGGCAGCCTTGATCGCCTCTGCCAGGACCTGCAGGACAGCATGGGAGAGCAAGAGTTAGAGTGTGTCACCGTGTGTCAGAGCATGACACCCAATATTCCCAAGGGCACAAGAACCTTCTAACTCCAGAGTGTAAAAAAGAAAAGTGGATGCACTTGATAGAACTACAGAAAATTCCAAGTTGGGAGGGACCCACTGGGATCATGGCAAACCAGTCCAGGCCCTGCCCAGACACCCCAACAATCCCAGCCTGGGGCACTGTCCCAAGGCTCCTGGAGCTCTGGCAGCCTCGGGGCCGTGCCCATTCCCTGGGGAGCCTGGGCAGTGCCAGCACCCTCTGGGGGAAGAACCTTTCCCTGATCTCCAGCCTAAACCTCCTCTATCACAGGGACTAGAGACTGGAGCTGCACCCCCTGCTGAGCTCTGCCCTCAGTGTGCTCTGCTCCAGCTGAACACACCAAGTGCCCTCAGCCACCCCCGTATGGCCCCTCCTGATCCTTCACCATCTCCACAGCCTCCTTTGGAATCTCTCTAATTATTTTAGGTCTTCAATTGTGGTGCCCACAAGCTGCCCCAGGACTGCAGCTACTTTGGTGACTTTTGGTGCTATTCCATTATCCCTGAAAGGAAAAGCACTATTTGAAGAATGCCCTCCATCTCTCCACTGCCCCATGGCAGAAGATGGATGAGAGCAATTAAGCATAACCTGCTCATTCTTTCAGCAAGTGTGACAGGCACATTTCAGACATCTCAGACATTTTCTGTTGGAGTTAATAAACTTAGATCTTGTCATAAGAATATTTTCCACCCCCACGATACTTGCGACCAAATTTAAATTCGAAGTATAATTCTCTGATGACAAAATCATCGCTTCCAACACACGCAAGAGGCCAATGAGGCTGAGTCATCAGAAAGGTTTCATATAAAGCCAAAGAGATGTAATGCAGGTGCTGAGTGCTCTGAAATTACTTCTGGCACTACAGAGTAGCAATAGTGCTTCAAAGTTATGGGAAAATGAATGCAGATCAGCCAGATGTCAAGGAAAACTTTTATTTCACTTTTTAATGGTTTTTTTTAAAAGCCTACAACTGTCCAAAACAAATTTGGAATGAAAACTTTGCTGCCAACATCAGTTTCAGATAGAATTCAGCTTTCCTGGCTCCTGCATAATGTCAAAAAGGACATTATTATTACTGATAAAGAACCATGGAATAGCTTGGTTGGAAATGGACCTAAAACTTCATCCTATTCACCCCCCGCTATGGGCACGGACACCTTTCTCTAGACCAGGTTGCTTTAAGCCCAGTCCAACCTGACCTTGAACATTTACAGGGATGGAGCAGCCACAGTTTATGAGAATATGAAGTTTTATCTCTACGCCAGTAAAATTTCCCTGTGTCATTTTTTAGTGACACTGCCTTTGAACAGGCAGCCCGACTGATTTTCGCCAGCTCTGGGAAACGCTTCTGGACCATATCCCCATTCCTACCTGGTCATGGTCTACATCTGCATCTCCTGTGATGACAATCCTCTTCTCAATCCGTGTCTCTGAAATGCCACCTTTCACAGTCTAGAACAGAAGGAAAAGCTGCTGTTGGTGTAGAAGTGCAGAGGAGTTTGAGCTCGCTGGGGCTGCCTGTCTAAAGACGATATCCAAAAATAGTGTCACAAAACAGTACCCAGCATTACAGTCACGGGGGAAACTGCTGCTGCTCAAGGAAAAACTGTCAAAGAGTTATTTTTTACAGCTGAGCCAGGGAAGAGCTTTTCCTCACAGTACAGCTCTTCCTGCTGTCCCACAGGACAGTCAGAGTCCATGTCCAGACTGTGCTGCAATTAATGCACAATCTACAGATTTAACCCAGGCAAAACTGAACCGCTTGTGCTTGGCTCCAGGTACTAATCACCTGTTTGATAGGACCTTCCAAAAACTTTTTTTTCCTCTCATTCATCCCTGCCCATCTCTCAATCAGGCTGTTTGAATAGGTATTTTGTGGTGATCCCTGGTGTTACCTTGGTGATCTGGGTGGTGGTGGTGCTGCTGGTGGTTTCTGAAGTGATGGTCTGGGCAGTCAGCAGGATGCCAGGGTCTAAATCCCCATTGCCACCATCTGTCTGTGGGACACAAGAACAGACCATCAGTCCCTGAGCAGTGGGGACAGAAGCAGGGGTTCCACAGCACCGGAGACAGAGAGAGGACAATCTGAGGACAGCAGCTCCATCGTGGACCACGAGACAAAAGAAGTCAACCTGTGCTTAGATGCACAAGAGCTGGACAGGTTTCTGAAAGCTCAAAGTCCCTGTGCTTTAAGGTTAGAAAAGCATCCTTCAGGGAGGACCTGTGCCACCCCTCAGACTGGCAGAGCTGGAATGTACCCAAATCTGAGCATGCTGCTGGCCCCGCAGCACTGGTCATATCATCCATGCCTGAACCATGACAGGAGACCAAGGCAGACACCAATCCCAAATTCCACCTGCCAGCATCCATGGAGATGAACACAGCCAAGAGCACAATGTGAAAGTACTTGTCACCGTTCCTCCCCCGTGACAACACCTTGCACATCTCTCACTTTATGCTCTGCAGAAGCAAAGAACATCCAGACATTTGCTGAAACAGGAAAAACTTTCAGAGCTGGTTCTTGGATCTCATCCTGCCTGACTTGACCGCCCAACGTCTGCCAAAAATCCCAAACTAAGTCATCCTAGCTAGCTCATCCTGGCCATGCTGTCCGTGTCCCCTCTGGGAAGCGTCCTTGCTCAGCACTGGGACAATATCAGGAATTACCACAAGGTGGGACCATCTTCCACAGTCTGGAAGAGATCTCATGGCACATCACATCCTGTGCACACATGGCAAATTGATCCTGGCCCTGGACATCACTTTTCCTTTCCATTTCCCAGTTAGAGCAAAACTCCTTTATTCACCTACACACTTGCTGAAAGCCAGGGCAATGCTCACCACCGTCTGAATGATCTCTCGGATGCTGAGCAGCCACAGCATTCCTTAGGAACCACAAATTATACAATCACAAGATCCCTGCATCCATAACAACATCTCACAGTTGCTTCACTGCAACAGCAGAGCACGGGCTGCTGCTGCTAACCAGAGTGATGGCAAAGCCAAGCTGACACAGGCTCCACAATCTCTAGTATGTAAAGAAAGGCTGTGAGGGATGGAGGGTGGTTCAGCCTGGAGAAGAGAAGGCTCTGGGAGACCTTAGAGCTCTTCCAGGGCCTAAAGGGGCTCCAAGAGAGCTGCAGAGGGACTGGGGACAAGGCCTGGAGGGACAGGACACAGGGAATGGCTCCCAGTGCCAGAGGGCAGCGCTGCATGGGAGATTGGGAATCAGGAATTGTTCCCTGGGAGGGTGGGCAGGGGCTGGGATGGAATTCCCAGAGCAGCTGTGGCTGCCCCTGGCTGGACAGGGCTTGGAGTATCCTGGGACAGTGGAAGGTGTCCCTGCCCACAGCAGGGGGCTAGAACTGGGGGAACTCTTAGGTTCCTTCCATCCCAAACCATCCTGTGATTCTGATTAAAACCTGCTTTAGACTGAGGATTAATTTTAACCTCAGCAATGAATCCATACCTGCATATCCTCTGTTTCGTAACATTGCTCCACCTAAGAGTTTTGCTTTCTAGACATCACATAGCCACTGAGGTTGCATTTCATACAAAATATTTAGTGTTTAACAACCATTTCAGTCTTGAAACCTAAGGATGACCAAATAATTTGTAAACCAAGTTCTGAAGAGACATAAACAACCTCTTTGGGGGAGCTGGAAAAAAAAGACAAGGCATCTATTGCAGAAAAAAAAGGCCAACTCAGGTTAACTTTGTACAGAGATCCACAGCCTGAAGCCACCAGTGGCTAAAGATAAATTCTGTTTGCAAGATGATCTTGAAAAAATCATTACTCTTCAGGGATAGCAAAACCACTGCTCCTCTAAAAATACCAGATGCACCTGGAAATAGTGTCCACAGCACCAGCTAATGCCTGTGCTTCACTCAGACCTGCAGAGACAGGCAGGTGCTGCTGTCTCATCCTGAGGATTTGGAAACAAAATGTTGACTTGGGTTTAAGTAAGCCCCTAGGAAATTTATCAGAACACACCTTACCTGTGCAGCTTCGTAGGTGATGGTCTTTGTCTCCGTGTGGACAATAGGGACCTCTTTTGTGGGAATTTCACTTTTGATGGTGCTGGACATGTCAGAGATGGTGACAGTCTGTGTCTTCACTAGCGGGGGCTGTGAGATAGGGTTAAAAACATCTTGTAAACACCCAGTTCCCATCTTCACATCCTGACTGGGGTGCTGGCAAGTGCTCTGACACTGATCTGATAAAAGCAAGGTCAGCCTGGAAATCTTTGGGTTTAAGTCTCTCAAACAACACACTGCTCAAAGGGCAGAGATCAGGCGTGAGGATTAGGCAGCAAAATCCTCCAACCCTTCCCCACACCATGGACTCTGGTCAATCCAAACCAGACATTAAGGGTTTAAGGGGTGTGTCACAACATCATAAACTGTCTCCACTGTTTTTTAACTTCCTAGTTACCAGAAGCTCATTGCCAGTTGCCAGGAGAAGATGACCCTCATCTGTTGGTGCCAGTGTCAGGATTAACACCAACCCTGGGCACACAAAGACTTGAGCACAGTTGAGCAGCTTTATCCTGACCTCAAGAGCAACACTGTGTTATTAAAAATCCTCACCAGATCTTTAACTTTTATTAAATCAATGTCAGATAAAACAGAAAGAAAAATAAGGGTGGAGAGAAATCAGTTGTTCCACCACCTGATGATTATCCAGAAGAAGACAAGAGTGAGTTCAGAGCCAGTGCTTCCCCAGAGGGTTTGATTTCTGCCACCATCCCCAACCCTGCCAGATGCCACCGTGATCATTAGCAGGGAACAAGCATCTACTGAACCAAAAGCAACAACACTGGAGCAGGCAAAAATCTCTCCCACAATGGGGAGGGGATAAAGGGACACACTGGACTCAAATTTGCTCTGCTGTGCTGAGGGTCAGCTGCCAGTCCAGCCTGAGCCAGCAAAATCCTTAAGGAGCTAAAATTACATGGGTTTTGAGCCTAAATATTGCCTTTTTGTGGGAATGCCACTGGATGCTTCAAGCCAAGAAGAGCACAGGGCATTGCACTGCAGAGATCGTATTTTACACAAAGATAAATTGAGAGGGACTCGGTTTTAATGCAAAGACAAATTGACAGTAGCTCATATTTAATTCAAAGATAAATTGAGGGGCTTATTGCACTGACTGCAGGAGATTCACCGGCTCATTAGCTCCAAGCATGAGTCCAAGCCAAGCAAACCCAACTCCTCTGCGGGTCTGTGGCATCTGCTTGCTGCAGTGTTTGGGTTCCCACTCCAAAGGCAGCCAGGGCATGGGGTGCAGGAGCTGGGCTCACTACCTGGAAGCAGCAAATGAGCTCCGGCTGCCTGTTAGGAGCATCTGGATTGGGACACTCGCCATGCAGCTTTCTAAAGGCAAAGCTGTCTTCACCATCCTCTGCCACCTCCTCCTCCTCTCCTCCCCAGAGCTGCCAGGGAAGCGTGGCAGGGCTGGGTGGGGGCTCTGGCTCAGAGAGCTCCGAGTCCTTCACATCCACACAAACCCCCTTTCCACATGTCAGGTGCTCCTTGCCGGTGGAGTGGCTGGGTACCGCCTCCTCCTGCTCCTCCTCCTCTTTCTCCTCCTCCTCGCTGCTCAGGGAGCAAGCACCACAGTGCCAGCTGGGAGAAGGCTGTGAGGTGGGTGGCACTGGAGTCTCACTAAAAACTACTGACTGCTTTGAGCCCTCCCACGCAAAGCCAGTGTTAAAACTGCTCCACTCTGCCACTGCAGCCACATCCTCTCGGGAAAAAAAGTCACTCATTTTCTAAAAAGAAATGGATACACAAAAAAGGCCGGGGAGAGAGAGAGAGAAAGAGAGCAGGGAGTTAAGGAGAGCAGGAGGTCAAAAGGCAACAAGGCAAAAACATCAGGTTCTTATGATATATCACATCTCCAGTAACACATGCAACAGTGAGGATGGACACTGGAAAACCTCTGTGCTGTACCCAGTGCATTTGCTGACACAGCCTTCCTGGTACATTAATAATCCACCCTCCTAAATTTTAAAGAATTAATATGAAAACAACTCTCTGTGCCTAGAGAAAGAGCCACTGCTAAGCGCTTTTTGCTCCATTTGGAATAATTTCAGTGTATCAAGTGGGGACTTGTGCATATTCAAAATTTCCACGGGCAACAAAACCCAGTTACTACTCCAAAATCATCCCCTGATTCTGCTTTAACTCCTTGAAACTTTTGTCTCGCTTTCTAACAAGATTCCCTGCGCAACCAAAAACCTGTAATTTGTGCTTAAAATGTGAGGCCTGAAGCCTGTGGGTTATTTGGTACGATTCATCTTTCATACCCCAGAGGCTTTCACTTTGACTGACCTCTCATGGCATAGCTCAACGGTAAGGAAAGTGCAGGAGCCACTTTATGTAGTAACAAAAGTAGAGGCTTTTCTTAGTGTCATTTCAAGAAATTACTCTTCCCCCATTTCTCATGGGTATTTTTCAGTTCTCTGCTTCTTTATGTTGCAAACGGGTTAGCTGTTAGATTTCTATTTATTAGAATTTCCAACCTCTTGTGCTTCTCTTAAGTTGTGAGGATATTGCTTAGCAAAATGCATTTAATAGGAGTGGAAGGAAAAGGTTACTTCCCCTCACAGGGAAATGTTATTTCTTATTCCAAACCCAGTTCCACATGTTTCTCCAATGGAATATTTAAAGGGAGACCTCAAGGCAGTCTGCAGAATCCTCCCAAGGGGCAGCTCCCATCTCTGCTCCCTGGGACAGGGACAGCATCAGGGGAACAGCTGGGCTGGAGCTGGGCCAGGGCAGGCTCAGGCTGCAGGGCAGGGAAAGGTTCTTCCCCCAGAGGGTGCTGGCACTGCCCAGGCTCCCCAGGGAATGGGCACGGCCCCGAGGCTGCCAGAGCTCCAGGAGCCTTGGGACAGCGCTCCAGGGATGCACAGGCTGGGCAGGGCCAGGAGCTGGACTGGATGATCCCTGTGGGTCCCTTCCCACTCAGGATATTCTATGATATCATATCCAGACCCTACATTCATTTCCTAACACAAGACTCTACAATGAACAGCCCACAAAACCAAACATGAAGGGGGTTATCAGCTGTGTACAGCCATGTCTTAATGGTTTAAAACCTGAATTTATATACTGCCAATATCCTGACCTTCCCTTAATTATAGATGCTAAACCTTGCAAATTATTCATGGGACCTTGAAAAGACATAGCTCATCTTCTGGGGTTTAATGGAATGGAACATGCCTTAGGAGTGAGATTTCCTTACGTAAGAGCTGGGGCACTACTCAGCCAAGAGAAGAATCGCAGATAAAACAAAGAAGATTAAGCAGCTACACAAACACTGCTGTATTGAAGAGGCAAAAATCTGTATACAGTCAAAACAACCTCCCAGTTCCCTTTCCAGACAGATAAAATAATTTGCATTTTGGAAGCATCTCGTATGACAGATACATAAAGGAACAGAGAGCTGGAATGGAGCCTGTGCTGTGCATATTCTGGTCACCAGTAGAGCCAAGTGCAGCAGCAAACATGCAAGCTGGAAATACAGAATGAAATCCTGATAAGATCAACTGATCAGAAGCACTTTTTGCCTTGCCTTCCTTATCCCACTCGTAAGATAAACTGATGGGAAGGTATCTGTTTCTAGACAAAGTTACCTGTGTAAAACTCCTCAGCATCTGTTACAAATTCTGATCTTATCAAGATTTGTTTTAAATTGCAAATGCCAAAGCATCCCTATGTTTAGGGCTCAGATTTGCAGAGTTCCAAGCTCACCTTGAGACCCAGGAAACCTGAGAGGTGCCTGGACTGCCAACTACTCATTTCCAGGGACACAGCCCCAAACCACTGAGGCCTAAATCAAGCATGAAGCCGTCAAACACAGAGTAAATTAAAGACAGGACAGGATGCAATGACCCAGAAGAAACAAACTGATTCAGATATGAATGCAACTAAAGCACCACCCTTGAAATACCAGTCTTTGTGCCCCTGAAGATACAGCTGAAGCATTACAATGAAGTGACACACAACAATTCAGGCTGGGGATAAATTAATAACAGGCTTAATTTCATGTTTGATACCAGTGGGCAAAAGGATTTATTTTTCTCAAAAAGTAGTGTTGTATAAACTGGTTTGCCTGCATTTTTTCGAGACCTTGCTGTTTTGGATCAGATCTATTTGTATGACCCAGCCTCCCTGTGCTGTCAGAGCGGATTCTTTTTCATGCTGCTGTCTCTCTCTGTTGAATATTCTATTATTCCCACCCCAAATCAGACTACTATCCTGCAGAAAACTTAAGAGAGTGCTAAAATTATATCAACTGCCAGTTACTATTTAATAAAAATTGCTAAAACCATGAAGTTATAGCGCACAGTAACTCCTTACAACTACCACATGAAATGCTAGGAATCCCAGCTGGTTAATATTTCCCAGTTCTGTCCTCTTCCAGCACGGCAATGGAATTGTTGACGCTGTTATTAGGTTATCCCCAAACAAGGATCCACAGAAGCTCACAGCCTTGGAGTGACTGTCTAGGGATGCACAAAGAGATGATGTTGCTTTGCAGAAAACCACACTCACCAGAGAGCGCTCCCAGATCACCTGATGCTCAATCTCACAGCTGGCAAAGCACTTGGGTAAAAAGTATTATAAAGCAGAAAACAAAAATCCTTATTTTACAGTACCCACCACTGCCTTACAGCACTGCTTTGCCTTAAGGTAAAAATAAAAAACATTTAGAAGCTGTTCAAAACACCCCAGCATTGAAAAGGATGTTGTTACCTATGGATTTGTGGTTTTCAATGGATTTTTTCACTGCCATTGATCTGATCACAACATCCTGACCAGCCTACTCAGGCAACAGACAGATAAAAGAGATTTTGACCAATTAAAAGTAAAGCTAGAAAACACACAGTGTGCCTGAAACTTCAAAAGACTAAATTCTGTCATGAACAAGAGTTCAATACATTACACAACACACAGCAGCCATCTCCAATCATTGCATCATTGGCTTGGCAACATGAAACAACCTCAAGATCAAGACTAAAATTATCAAAATAAGGTTGTTGTGCAATACAATTCCTCTGCCCACCCCCACTGATCTCCTTCCCATCCCTTTTGTGGGAAAGGTACTCTTGCATGAAGGGCTTTTTATTCCAAAACCCCTCTGCAGAGAACAAAGCAACAGCGTTGCAAGAGCTGCCTTAGTGCAGCAGCAGGTGAAAAGAGGGGATAAAATCAGGGTTTATAAATGCCATCAATTCCGTGCTGCTCATTCCACTTCCCTCGTTCCATAAATGAAGTTACAGTTCTGCCTTGGTGCCAGGCTTATCTCAGGAACTAGCATTATGGGCAGTCAGATCTGCCTTCCTGTAATCTCACATAACATGGGATTTAAAACTGACTCTTGACACAGCCTCAAAACACAACCTGAGCTTCAACCAGAAAAAGCCCCACCAGAAGCTCATGTTGTATCACTGAGCTGAGGAACATGGTTCATTAGGAATGTGGTTTCTTCACTCACAAAACCCAAAAGGAGCATTTTTGTCCCCAGATTAACACACTAGGTGGGACAGAGGCTCTTGTAGCTGAGCTGTGCAGGACCCGCCTCACTTTTGCTCTCAGAACAACTTTCTGCAATTAATTCTTCCTCCCTCTTCCAAAGCAAAGAGGAAGAAGGTATTAAGAGCGACATTAAGCATTTGGTAGAGGACTCCTGCAAACAAAGCCTGTCTTAAACCAAGGTAGATTTAATTCTCAGTTGAATTATTCTGGTCAGTTTGAAAGCTTAGGGCGGCAGCCTTGTCTTATCCCTCTCCCCAGGAGCACCCAACCCACACCCACGAGTGTCCAGCAGACCATGTATCCTGAATGCCATCAGCAGCAAGTCAGGGTCTGATGGCTCCTGCTTTGAGAAAGGAATATTGAGGGTTAGTCCAAGGAAGTCATTAACACAGGTCATATATAGCTTTTTTTGGTTAATAAGCAGTGGAAAGAAAGATCTGATTTGCAATAACATTTATTAATGGCTAAATGTACATATTTACACAGAAAAATCTGAGAAAAAATACAAAAGAGAGCATTTTAGGAAAAGAATAAAGTGTTTCTAGTCCCCACAGACTAATCCAATTGGACTGTCTATCACTGCTCCAAGATCCCAAAGGGGTCCAAACCCAGGCCAGTCCTTCCCTCCAGCCCCACAAACCACAACAGATGCAAACAGAGACACAACAGGAACCACCTCTGTCACATTCTCCAGTGCCACCCACTAATAAGTACAGACCAAGGAATTTCTGCATGAATCCATACCCCTTTTTCAGGCTGAATTGATCCCAAAAGCTTCCTCCCTCACTCTGTAGGTCTGAACAGGCACCATCAACTCATGACAAGGAAAAAAGAAAACCCAATAAACCAGTGAACAATTCTCAGAGTGACATATTAGTGACACTGATGTGACAGTGAAAGACTTTGCCCATAACCGTTAGGATCTGGACTTGATAATCCTTGTGGGTCCCTTCCAGCTCAGGATATTTCATGGTTCTCCTTCCCAGTGGTACAGCCAAGCCTCACTCCTCCAAACACAAACTACTTCCCTTGGTGCTGAGGAAATCCACCTCTCCTGATCATTTCAGGATAGGATGGAGATACGGAACACCTACTCCTTGGAGTCATCACTAGTTACTGGACAAATCACAAGAGAAGTCTTGAATGAGTTTCCCATGGAGAGTCCTCAGCTCACCTTCTATCACCTCTGAGTGAGGTAGGAGATGCAGCCAACACCCTTATTTATCTGCTCCCTTCCAGCAGTTGAAAAAGAAAAAATGGATGTCATTTTACAGCAATGAAGACCTCAAATATCATCACACACAGAGCCCCACACCAGTGCAGCCTCGGAGCTGAATTGGAGTTCCAAGCTAGTGGCTCTAGCACATCTGCTGCTTCAAAATACTGGTGTCCACCTTTTCCTAAAGTAAGAAAGCACAAGAAACTCCTGTGTGTTTTAGGTGGTGTTCAAAAGAGCTGGAAGCCAGGTAAGAAGACTCAGGAAGTGAGTGTGGAGCCAACCGTCAATATTGCAATGGGAAGCACTGAACCCTCAACAGCTCCCAGTGGGGTCCTGCACGTGAGCATCAAAGAGCTGAGTGACCACACCACAAAACACAGGGCAAAACCGCTGCCAGACTTACCCTGCCTATGTCACCTGTCCGTGGGTTGGCACAGTTTGGTTTTCAGTTAGGGAGGAATGTGGAGTGTTGCCCTATCAGGACCTTGGAAATTGTTTTAGAAAGGACAAGGACCTATCGCAAGCCAGTTTGGGATATTGGCGTCTGCTCTGACAATTGAGAATGGTGAATGCAACTTTGGGAAGTACCCATATAAACCCTGATTTTGTTCAAGTCAGTCCCTTTTCCTCTGGGCCAGCTGAACAGGTAACATCGAGTTTGGCTTGCTGCTTCCTGCCACGCCCCCCCCCCCCCCCCCCACTTTGGGGGGGAGCTGGCCCGAGGCCTGGCCGAGCCCCATCGAGGCCTGGCCGGGCTCCATCGAGGCCTGGCTGAGCCCCATTGAGGCCTGGCTGAGCCCCATCGAGGCCTGGCCAGGCTCCATCGAGGCCTAGTCCAGCCCCATCAAGGCCTGGCTGAGCCCCATTGAGGCCTGGCGGGGCTCCATCGAGGCCTGGCTGAGCCCCACTGAGGCCTGGCCGAGCCCCATCGAGGCCTGGCTGAGCCCCACTGAGGCCTGGCCGAGCCCCACTGAGGCCTGGCCGAGCCCCATCGAGGCCTGGCTGAGCCCCACTGAGGCCTGGCCGAGCCCCACTGAGGCCTGGCCGAGCCCCATCGAGGCCTGGCTGGGCTCCATCGAGGCCTAGTCCAGCCCCATCAAGGCCTGGCCGAGCCCCATCGAGGCCTGGCTGGGCTCCATCGAGGCCTAGTCCAGCCCCATCAAGGCCTGGCTGGGGAGGAGAGGTCGCAGTTTAACATCAACTACTTTGAACAAACCTCCCCAAGCAGGGAGTGATCTCCACCAGGCCCCTGACCGCAGCTCTGGGCCCGGTTGGGCCGAGGCCACCCCAATTGTCACCGAGGGATGGGCAGAGCTCTCTCCCTCCCCTCCTCTGGTGATTCCCAGGCAGAGAGGAAAAGAGCGGGGGGGAAACCCGGCCGATCTGAGGTGCAGAAGGGGAGAGACTGCTGCCCTGGGCGGAATTCACATGGCCACTGCAGGCCTGGGCAGATTTACCCATCCCTGGCAACATGGAGCTTCCAAGGCCTAACCTTTATCTGATAGAGAAAAGAACGAGACAGAGTGAACACAGAAAAGACACAGCATGGAGTCAGGGGAGCAAGAGTGAAAGAACTGATAAAGATTATTAGACGGAGGGATTGAGGATGTGGACATTTTTAACCAGACTTCTCCAGTATAAACTATGGAGAAATGGACTGCTTCTTGTAATATCTTAATGTTGTCTGGGGGAATGCTGGTTCTAGTCAAAGCTGGGGATTGATATGATGGAGATTTAAGTGAGAATCTCAAAGCCCCTCACTCCTGGGGTAACAGGAGGTCTCAGCCTTTGAGACGAAGATGATTTTAGAGAGAAAGTGATTTGAAGCCCTCAGTTCCTAGGGTAAAAGGAGATCTCTCTTTTGAGATAGAGACAATTTTAGAGACAGAAGAGAATCCTTGTTTTGTACTAGAGGTAACATTCTTAAACAGTACCCCAGACACACTGAGAGGCCCATGAGTAACCAGGGGAGGCTGCTAATGGGTGGAACAGCACAATCTACAAAAAACTCCAGGCAGTTGCCGATTTGTGACACTGAGAGCCACAAGACTGTTTTTGTCTTGTGGTGAACATCTCCATAAGACTCTAGAGAGACTCCTCTTCCGAAGTGATGAAAGATTATGTTTAAATGGTGAAACTGACTGAAAATCACAGGTTGTGTCTCTCTCTGTTGTTTGTAAGAAAGTTAACATTTTGTTAAGGGAAGGAAAGAGCGTTTTGAAGTTTCATTTTGGTTTTTTGGGATTTCTTTTCAACTTTTCTTTTCCATTCTTTTAGTGTGTGTTAATAAAACTATTTGTTTATTTTTTAAGCTTGAGCCTGCTTTGCTTCTCCTGATCCTCTCCCACAAAAAGAAAGTAAACATTAAGACCACTACACTAAATTTGGCAAACAGAATTTGGTGAACATGAAACCACTACATTAATTGGTGTTTCTGCCTGGTTTTAACTAAAACCTCTACATCACCAGCTTGCTGGTCAACAAAATGCCATTTTCTGCAGTAGATCACATTGAAAAAATGGGATTTGTCTTGCCAATCTGGATGAGGTGACATGCTGCAGCTTCCCTGCAGGAGGGATAACTCAGCTCTCCATCACTCACAGCCTGGCACTGCACCAGCCAGGCTGAACAGGGTGTGTGAATCCCTGTGTCAATGGGTGCCAGTGTCGGGGCAGGCAGCCAAGAGCTGCTCGTGTTCCCAGCAAGTCTGTTCCTGAGGAAAATAGGAGTAAAGTACATGTACTGGTTCCTTTATAGATCCCCTGAGATCTCAGCCCTTAAACAGCACTAGAGCCAATCAGCTTTCCCTGTGCACAGGGATGACAGCAGGAATCACAAAATCCTCCTCTCAGCGCTGCATCCTGTGCTGACATCGCGGCAAAAGGGGGAAACCACAGCACCAAAGTTTAAAAGATACGGAATGTGTACAAATGGGTTAGAGAATGTGCAGGAATGAGACCTTATGTGGATTGCCATGGATTGTCATTCCCTTGCATCACAAGCAAACAGGGAAAAAAGCAGAGGAGGGACTGGGAAGGAGGCTGCAGCCCAGAGGGCACAGCCCTGGGGAGTTGGACAGATGAGGTTTCTGTGTCAGGAGGGATCATATCTACCTGGGTGAATATGGATAACTGGCCTCTAAACTGCCAGAGATATAGAAAGCATTTATTCAATTTCTTTATACTCTGCAATGATAATTGGTATATAATCCCAAAAATGTTCCTGAGCATTCTCAGAGTGTAAAGTTCCCAAGGTTTTTTGCTGATGACAACCAGCCTTACCTCAAGATTAAAAAAGAGAGAGACCATTAGAACTAAAGAGTTACAGAACTGATTAAAAGTGACACAGCCCATCTTTTATCCCGCTGGGATGAGACATCCTGAATACTATGGTTAAGGTTGCTCTGGGCAAAAAGTTTTAGACTTCACGTCCTTTGGAAATAGGTGACAGCTACAGAAACCATGGCTTTGCCAAAGCCACCAGTGTGGCTTCCACGTTCTTGTCACTGGATCAGAAATGCAGTAAACTCAGCAGTGCTCACCACAGCATCTCAAGCAGCGATCCTGAGCAATAGCTTTGGGAAGAAAGCACCTGTGTGTTCAATGTCCAGGAAACACAGACAGAAAATGGACAGAGAGATCCAAATAACTCCTATTTCTTCCCTCTGCACGCCAGGTGGGGGAGAACAAACAATCCCTGCTCTTCTCACAGCTGTTACCATATTGGGAAGGAGATGCAGGCAGGGAACGTGAGCCACAAGTATCCTGACTTCTTCCATCCTGCATTTTCTGCACAGCACATGGCACCCCAGCATTCTCCCACACCTCTCCTCTCCAGGGCCCATCTTAGTCTTCCTAAACTCTCCACCAAATACGCTGGTGTCCAAGTGCATTCCAAGGGATGCTCCAAGGATTCAGGGACACAGCCTGCCAACACTCTCCTTCACACCAGTCTACGCCTGGACAACAATCTTCAGACTTCCTAGTGCCAAAGGAGGAAGACTGTGTATTAAAGGCAGCGTATTAAAAAGGGAAGAGTATTTTCCAATGAAAAATCAGCATCCTCACAAAACGAAGTCCTAAAGGCACAAACTGGTGAACGAATCAGAGCAGGTTACAAAAGGAACCGGAAAGATTCCTGTGGGATTAAAACAAAGGGTTTCACTAGCAACCTAAGTTTCTGAGACAGTATTTAGAACTTCAACCTGTACATTGAGAGCAAAGGTGGCTCGAGTGGTCCATGACACCCCACGGACCCTCAGACCAGACAGCACATGCCATTTTTGCTTACTCCTTCAAGCTTATCTGCTAGCTTCCTAAATAACACTGTTTAGACAGATACAGATCTAGAAAGGATTACAAATATTTATAGGTATTTATATATATTCACATTTTAGTCCATGTAATAAAGCCCTGCTCCTTTCTTTTCCATGCTCCTGGAGCAGCTGCCACCACTGGTGACACTAGGGGATGTTCTCAGAGTGACCATGTCCAGTCCAATCCTCCAGCAGACACAGGAGAACACGGATTAGTGCTGAAAGGAGCAATGGGGGGCTCAGCTCAGCTCCATCATTACTATTTACAGAAAAGAAACCCCTTAGACACAAAGTCCCACCTTCCCTCCAGCTCACAAAGCAGCTCTGCTCAGTCCAGTTCGGCTGGAGCCTGCACAGCTCAGCCAGGATAACTTGGATAAATGGGAGCATCATCCAGACACTTACATTGTAGGCAATATACAACGACCAGCATGCAACAGTTTGGTTAAAGAAGTCAAAAACAATCGAGGGCTTTAACATTAGAAGTGTGTCCTGATGTGGCCAAGCCAACATGCCAACATAGGGAATGCTCAAATACCAGATAACACCATCCCTGTGACCTGAGTAAACATGCGTCAGTTAGTTCCACACAAATTAAATAAAACACATCCCAAGTGCACCAAGACCACCAGATTCCAAAAAAATTATTAATCTATGTTTACAAGTATCTCCTTGCAATGGGTTTTCTCCTATAACACTACACGTTTCTTGGATATGAGAACAGGGGTAGAGAGGGAAGCTGGGATACTTTGTCAAAGACTTCCCCTACTAGGAAATGAAAAGATGACCCTGTCCCAAAGTTAACAACAAGAGCAGCAGTGAGAACCAGCACTTTTTATTTAAATGCCAATCTGAGTTTCCTAGAAGTTAAGTGGTTATGGATTAGATTCCAATGTTCTTCCTAGAGAGTCAACTTCTTGTTGCCCACAGAGGCTGTGGATTCCCCATACCTGGAATTGCTCAAGGCCAGATTGGTCAGGACTTGAAACAACCTGGTCCAGAGGAAGGTTCCCTGCCCATAGCAGGGGTTGGAACAAGATGATCTTTATGGGCCCTTCCAACCCCAAACCATTCCAGGATTCTGTGATTCAGCAGATTCCTGTAAAGCCCCTTTTAGATCAGTGTCAGATGCTCTTCAGCTTGTAAGTATCTCACATTTAAAACAAGCTTAGAAGCAATTCTTCAGCAATTCCTATGGGAAGTCTTCAGGGGCTTGAGAAATCTGACTCTCCTCCCGTGATTTCCTCCCCATATCTGCCCTCCCACAGCAGTTGTGAACACAGTTAAAAGAATTTGCTTTTGCACCACAGGAAACTTCAGAACGGACCTGGCAATCCATGACCACTCCTGCAAGGTCCCATCACAGCCACACAAGGACATACAGCAGGATTAACATGACAGTCACAGGGTGTCCCTCCCTGGGACAGCGAACTACGGAGATCAAAGACCAGGACAAGGAAGATGCAGCAGAGACTACAGCCAAGAAATTCAGGAGCTTTGGTCTTGAGGTTTCAACATGACCCTGTTGCCACTCAGAGAAAAAGCAGCCACCAAACAGTCAGTGCTATGACCAGGAGAAAGGACATCATAAAGGGAATACGTGGAGAAGGAAAAATGCTAGAGTACAGCTGACACTTTTTGAGTGATTTCTGGTCTTCAGGGATTGCAATAGAAACCTTTGGAAGAGTTGCTTCACTTGCTGGCCGGGGAAAGGCTGTCTCAGTAGATATCTCCTGCTTTTTTAGTTTGTCTTCATCCTGTACTAACAGAGGCCGTTCCCGTGTCTGCTTTCATGGTAGAAGATCAAGAAAGACAGAGAGAGATGAACAAAAATGACAGATGGAAAGTGCCCAAAATGACACTTGGAGATGTGCAAAGCATTAGGGCAGCTCTTCCCAACATAAACTGCCCTGGGGAGCAGAGCCGCTGGTGGCCTGGGTCACACCAGCCCTGGAGCTACAGAACCATGTTCTCTCTGCAGAGCTCATCAATATCTGCATCAGGATCATGGGTGTTTGGTGCCTCGCAGAAAAGTAGATGCCCAAAACCTTCCAGAGTGTTTTGGAATTGGAATGATGAGAAAAAAGTTTGAGGCATTTGAAACAGGAATGGTGCAGTACAAAATGTGGTCTCTGACACCTTCCTAATCTACAGTGCCCTTAAAATCCAGCACCTGGATAATCCCACGGAACAGCCAGACTGCAGAGCAGACACAAAATACTTCTCCAAAGTTCCGACCAGAGTATCAAAATTTTGATTGGTTTAAAAATTCTGTTGAACAAGTGAAAAACTGTAAATCTTAGAAATCCCACGCATGGAACAGGCAGGGTGGCAGTAAGGAGCAGTGCAAACTCCTGGAATTTTGCGCTGTGTTTTAGCGTTTTTGTTTCTGGAGTCTAAGGAAGGATAAAAACCCAGAATGAGTAAATCAGCACACAGGACCATGCAAGGGCTTCAGCACCTCTGCTGAAGAAAGGAAAGATTATGGGAATGTTGCTGTTCAGTAACTCTGCATCCCTTTAGTTGGCCAGCCCTGGTCAAAACCAAATGTACTTAGGAGAGGAAAAACTTGGCTCTAAGCTCCCTCAGCTGAGCTAACCTCCGCTGGTCAGTGCGGTATTTTGGGACTGGTTCTTTGCACACCCCTAAGTGATGAGAATATGGGAGAAAATAGCTGGGAGACTGGGCAGCAAAAGAAAATATAAAATGCAAGAGTAAAATGATCGTTAAAACAACAACAACAACAACAACAAAAAAAAAAAAAGAAAAGAAAAGAAAG
Organism: Hirundo rustica; assembly: GCF_015227805.2. NCBI lineage: Eukaryota > Metazoa > Chordata > Aves > Passeriformes > Hirundinidae > Hirundo > Hirundo rustica. The sequence continues at coordinate 6,564,761 of NC_053474.1, forward strand.
AAAGACAACATAAAAAGAACAGGGAACAGTTAAATTTTCAGAATTGCTTTGTCTCCAAATACACGGTTATATCGGTCATGCAGCTTTTTCGAACCAGCCATGCACCAAATTAAGCAAAATTGCAAGCTGCAAAAGCTGCAGCAGTGCCAAAGTCCTCTGGGTGTGAGTTATGAAACTACTTCATGTAGCCAAAAGAAAAACGTTATCCAGCAGCTGCTGTTGAGTTTTTGCTCGGTGCCATTGCAATAGCAGGTCTGGTTCAGAAGCACAGATCAGAGCAGCAGCTTTACCTCAAGCCCACCAACCTGTCTCTCTGAAGATGGGACAGTGACTTTCTTGACCTGGACACACAAAGCGTGTTAAGGTTCAGTTGTCTCATAATAAAACACAGGAATAGCAGAAAAGTGTCCCCTGGCAAAAAACCCCTTTGGCCACTAAAGCAGGGTGAAGGTACCATCAGGAACAGAAGCAATGGCTTTGCACCATGATTTATCATCTTTAATTACCATCTGATTTATGATCCTTCAACACATGCAGGTGAGGGCAAACTTTCTCCCCAGTCAGTGCCTGGAAAAATGCATTTCTGGAATTCATAGCAGGACATGGCCACTTCAGAGTGAGATCACTTCAAAGAGGACCAGATTAAGAAGGAACTTCCAGAAATGCAAAGCTAGGGCTGACACCAATTCTGCAGTGCTGCAGACCCACTGCAGCCTTAGGTGGAACAAGCCCACACCATTCAGTTACGGTGACCAGCAACCCTCCAAGGTCTCAGTGTGGTCACCTTGCAAGAAATTCTTCATAAAAACCACGAATAACATTCTTGAACTGCTGTTGTGGAGCTTGAGAGCCTCTGCTCTGTCCCACCCACATCCTAAAACCCACTGGGCACTGTGAGCAGGGCTCTGCTGCCCACATTCCTGGGGAATCTGCCCTGAGGCTCAGCCACAGAGGACAAAGTCTCTCCATGTGTTACATGGTAACCCCAACTAAAGGCTGCCCAGAGAAGCTGTGGCTGCCCCGGATCCCTGCAAGTGTCCAAGGCCAGGCTGGATGGGGCTGGGAGGAACCTGAGACAGCAGAACGCGTCCCTGCTATGGCAGGAGGGGCACTGAATGGGCTTTAAGTTCCCTTCCAATCCAAACCATTCTGAGATTCTCTAACAATCAACCCCGATTAAGTTCATTTTAGGGATCTCATTTTTCTAGCAGGCAAAAAAAGCCCTTTAGCTGTCCTGGCTTTACTCCAAGCTTTGGGGAGCCTGTAGTAAACTTGGTGTTAAACCCCTTTTACATGTCACAATAACCCTCCATCCACTGCAAGATTATTTCCTTATTAGTAAGTATCTGCCTTGTTTGAACATGAAATACTAGTTCATCTGCAGGCCTGGGGGAAGGAAGGGGAAAAACTGGACTTTCAATCAGGAGAGTCTTCAATTGCCACTACTAGCAGTCAGGATGCAATTTTTCTGTTGCAAGAAAAAATTGCATTTACTTCTTAAAAAACTGATTACCACAGGCACTAACTACAGTTCTACTCACAGGCTCCAAATCCGAACCAGTTACCACCAGTATGACACAGAGGTGTCTGTTAGCCAAGAAGAAACCAGTTGGTGACTGTTTTTTCCTTGAAAAATTACCTTTTTAAGGAATTTAGCAGAGAAACTGTGAGTGTATGTGGTTACTAACACACAGGAAGGAGGGAGATTCCCATCCTGTTTGAACAGCCCCGCTGTGGACACCCAAGGAGTCTTCTCAAAGCCTCCCCAGCAGATCAGCACCCGGAGTTCCTAATGCAAGTCTAAATTCAATGACATACCACATTAACTGGAGAATAAAGTGATTTTTGAAAAATAATCCCACAACAGTGCTTCTCCACTGGGTTATCTGCAATGTTATCTCTGAAGTAATTATTTAGGTCTTACGATTTGGGGTTTGTCAGGGTTTTTTCCACATTTTGGGGAGATCCAGGAATGAGCCAGTCCCCAAACCAGCCATGGGATGTGCTCCCTAGCATCACACTGACACCAGCACTAAGAAAAGCAGCATCAATACCAGTTAAGGAATTCTTACATCCTTCTCTACCAAAAAATCGTATTTTTAACGATACTACGACTAAAGCTTCGATTCTCTCAGAGAACATTCTACATGTTACAAGCCAATACCAACTATTAAAACGGAAAACAAGAAGGAGCTGAGGGGAGCTGAAGCCCATACTGCAGTGCTGCCCCTCGGAACAGCCCATGCCGAGGTACTCACTCCATCCACTCCCGTGGGAATCTGCCCGTTGACGTTGAGGCTTCGGAAAGGGGAGTGCGTGGACAAACGTTTGTCCCACTCACTCGGCCGAGGCTCTGGGACGGACTCCATGAAGTTCTTCTTCAACTCACTGATGTTGGCATGGTGCTTCTTTATCTCTTCCTGGGTCTTATCTAGATCCTATCAGCAAAAGGACAAGGTAAGTGAAAGGACACAGAGAGACTTGGGACTGCCTAAGCTGTGCTTAGCAAAGCTGCACTCAGCAGAGCTGCTGACAACTTCCCCAACTGTGCTCACACTGCAAACGCACAAAGGAAGCGTCCTCGCTCCACATCTTTGATTAACTGGGATAAACTGCAACTCTGGAATGGGCTCTCCTCCAGCAGTGGGACATGCCATTGGTTCATCTCAAGCTATGCCAAACCAGGTGACAGCTGAGCTGGAATAGCAAATGGATTTTCCCCAGAGAGGATTTTTTTAAAGTTGCCAGACTACGCTTCTTTGGGTTATTTAATTAAACATTTTTAAGTTTTGTGGGTTTGGTTTCTTTTCCCTCTGCTAGCCTGAGTATTTCAAGGTTTTAATAAAATTGATGATAAAGAAAATGCTTTCCCAATTTTATTTACTCTCTTCATACATGTTTCTCTTTTATCCTAGCAGAAATTAGCTTTGCTTCCAGAATATCCCCATTACCATTTTTTCCCCTCCCTCTCATCTCATCCCTCCAGGAGCTATCATAGGAGATTTTAGACTTCAAAAACAAAGATGAGATGATTTTTTTTTGAAAAAAATCAGACTGAAAATTCATTTTATGCTTGATCAATCAAGAAACTTCTGCTAAAATTTTTCATCTGGGAAAAGTCAGATTTTAACTTTGTGATGCCAGTTTACAGCATAAACACGCAGACTTCAAGGCAAGTCAGCTTCTTAAAAATAGTTCTTCCTTGCAAGCAAAAGAGAGGCTGTAGAAAGCTTCTGCATAAGCTAAACCAACTTTTCAGGACAGGGCCAAAAAGCAGCAAGACAGGGGGAAATCAAGATCAGTAAAAGCATCACCAGGATATTTCACTATTTTTGTGCTTTTAGTTGTTACTCAGCCCATTGATTTTAGAAGATGGGACAGCAAATGCATCCCTAAAGGAGGGCCCCACCAAAAATCTGCAATCCTGAAGCTCATGCAGGACCTACCACCCTCCCTCCACTGAGCTAAACCCCAAATGCCTCTTTAACAGTATTTACTCTTTTTAGCACAGTCCTGGGGGGAAAATAACAAATTCTGGATGCTAGATGGAAGTATAAAGCAAGTGCCTGATAGGCAGGAAAAAAAAAGCACAAATGAGTCTGCTGTGGACTCTGGGATAAATCCCTGACTGAAGGGTCCAAGAACCCTACAGCTACTCCTGGCTCAGAGAAGAGAGAACCACCTTGGCTTTCCAGCACTGAACAGGAGCAGGAACTGGGAGGGCTGGCAGAGGAGACAAAGACACGAGGAGCTATGTGGAGCCAGGTGTGGGAAGCACCTTGAGAAACCAGCTTGCTCAGCATCACCCTTTTCCTCCTGCTTTTCCCTTTCTTGCAGGAACCCCGTGCGTGTGGAACGTTAAAAGGCTTTCAAGTAAAATCAACAGGCAGCTTCAAGAGGGTGAGGTCTGCCAGGAAAATATCTGATCTGCCAAGTGCATGGATTAAAAACATAAAATGAATAAAGGGGGTGAGCTGCTGGGTCAGCCCTGTTGTAGGGGAGGGCTGGAGCACCTGCAACAGAACTGCGGTAAGGGAAGTGGGGAGGGAAAGGGCTTGGCGGCAAGTACTGCACTGACAGGAAAAAAGAGGTTAGAAGCAATGACAAAGCTCTTTGGGGTTGGGGAAGTGCAGCTGTTTGAGATGGGTGAAAAAGCAACAGGCATGGTCTTCAAAGCACTCCGGCAGTGGCCAAACTCCGCCTGTCGTGTGCAGACCCTTCACTTGTGACTCAAAGCTCTACTTTGTAGCAATCAGAACAAAACAAAACAAAAACAACAAAACAAACAAACAAACCACCAAAACAAAACAAAAATACACACACACAAAAAAACCCCCAAACCCAAACAACAACCCCCCACCAAAAAAACCCCAAAACAAAATAATTTCGAACATTCTGATGAGGAGAAGGCAGTTAGTATGCTCCACTTTCAAGAGATACCACCAGGGAAACCCTACAAACTGCTGGTGCTGCAAGTTAAGAGTAGAAACACGTAACACAGGACCAGAGTACCAGAAGCCACAAAACATCCTCCATAACAGAGTGTATTAAAGAAAATAAAATATATGATTGGCATGGTCTGTTCTGAGACTGAGCTTAGGTGAAACCAAGTGGAAAGGGCTCCCAAATCTAAAGGGAAGAGCTGTAATGTGGAAGGATGAGCCACTGAGCCTCTCTATCAGATGCAGAGTGACCTGGCATTGAGGCAGGATGGGACCCAAGGGTGGTGAGGTGCTGCAAGGCCAGGAAGGGCTGGGAGGAGGATGGAAAAGCTGCAAACACCACCACAGCGTCCAAAAGGATCCCTCCTGCCTGAAGCAACACAGATATTGTGGTGGCCTGGACACCACAGAGGTCATGATTTCACATGGGTTGGAAGGGAACTTAAAGTCCATCCCATTCTCCCCCTGCCCTGGGCATTCCATTCTCCCAGGTTGCTCCAAACCCTGTCCAACCTGGCCTTGGGACACTTCCAGGGATGGGGCAGTCACAGCTGGCCTAGGCAGTCTGCCCCAGTTTGTACCAACAGCTTATCCTGAATTTTGGCTGGCTTTCCCCCCCAGAAAATAATTTGCTTCAAGCAGTGAAAAACTGGTCAATGAGGCCCCCACTACAATCCTTGATCCCCTGAGCGGCCAGCAGGTCCCAGAGCAGATCTGAGCACTGCCAATCATGTATTTTGGGAAGGTATGAGAAAATGAAAGTCAGAAGAGGAAGAAGGAAGAAGGCCTGCACATCAGCATGTTTACTGTCACCATGCAGAAGCCTAATTAAAAAATCAAATCAAAAGGTCTTCCATGCAAGAGCATGCAAAAACAAAGGCAGCAGCAGAAGAGGAAGTTCAGCGCAGATGCAGAAGGTTTAGCAAATGCAACTCAAAAGAAGCTTCAAGTTCATACAAACCTCCAACATTAAATTGCTATGCCTGATATAAATGTTTTCACCATCTAGCCTCTTTGATCTCTTCTGTGAAAATGAAAGAAAAGGGGGAACAAAAGAAAACAAAAAAAAAAAGGCACAAAAAATTAAAACGTTGGTCTTGCGGGATTGATAAATCGGCAAATTAAAAAGTTAATTCAAGGTGGGGGGTGCAGCACTGTGGCAGCATGGGGTGGGAATTCCCACTGGGAATGGGGGTCTGGCTCATGGAGAATGGGAGATGCAATGTGTCCTTTAAAGAGACAGCTCCCAGGCGACCTTGGTGCTGGCCACAAAGAGACAATTCCTAGTTTTCTGTTCACCACTCCACATTCCTGAGAGATGCAGGCCCATCCCTGAGCTCCAGGCTGCACTGCCTGGGGGGACTTTTACAAGGTCTCAATGTGCACAGCAAATGCACCTTAACCACTTTCCCATCTTGGATATTTCCTTATTACTTGATCAATACCAAAAAAGCTTTGTCCTGATTTTTGTCCTGCAAAGCAGGCTACATTTAGTCTTGAACTAAATTTGTTACAGAGAACAAATTTCATAAATCAAACCAAGTGTGTTTCTTTTGAACATTCAGCATGCGTAACTTCAGCAATCAGGTTGTCTATGGGACAAAAAGCTATTCATTTCCAAATCGAGTATTTGATAGTTTAAAGAAAACCAACACCCTAACCCAAAGCCCAAGAAGAAATTGGAGCACTGTCTTTTTAAACAGGTCACAGGTGCATGAATGATAATGGCATATTTGGCTGGTGAAAGGGTAAAATGGCTAACCTTCCTCATTCTTATCAGCTCTTCCTCTTTTTCTGCAGGCTGCTGCTGTTGGGCGGTGATAAAAAAAAAAAAAAAAAGAGTTGTTGGTTCATTTAACTACATTGAACCTTGGGGGGAAAAAAAAGCGTGAGCAACCTAAACTGAATTATTAGCACAAACCTGGGGCTGGGCACCATTCGTGCTGGGGACTGTGACCTCAATGTGTGTTTTCCTCACCTACATTTAAGAAATAAATTGGTAAAAACATTTCTTGTTAGTAGATTTGTTTCAAGAAACCATTTAGTTTCCAAACACAGCTGCATAAAGTTGGTTTTGAACTGCTGGGGTAACATGCAAAAACCAACATGCAGCCCCGGGCAGGGGTTAATGACATGGCAGCTCCCCAGCACTCTTGTTAGTCAACAGCATGCTAAATAATTCCTCCAGCTTGAGAATTATTTGTATTTGAAACCAGTGCTCTACAGTGCTTCTGAAGAAGGGCTTCCCACTTGCATCAGCTTGGTCAGGCAATGTTTTCAAATGGCATTTGCAGCTGGATCTCCCAGTGAATATTCAAACAAAGCAACATGCTCAAATCAACACAGACCTTCCCAAAACCAGAAATTATTGGTTATATCACATGTATTACGTTGGCAGAGGCAATAAGAAGAGGCATAGCTACAAAACCAAGCCTAACATTACAAATTAGGTTCTTTCCAGTCTGCAAGTAGAGAGCCAAGATTGTCTTAACACTCTAAGGAAGTATTTTAGGGAAACTGGATTGCCAGGTACTCTGAAGGCAACAACATCAGTGGGTGTTAAAAGAAGTGCTGCAGCTCCATTGGAGAAACAGTAAATTTGGTACGTTCAAATCCACGTTTTCCTCCCACATCTACATTTAAAGGTGAAAAAAAATCCAATGTTTAAGCATTTAGGAAAAAAACAGTAATAAGTAAGATGGGATAAGTAAAATTTCCTCATTCTGTGTAACATGAGGGAGGGGAAGCAGCTGGACAAGAACAGCAGGGCAGGATCTCTGTGCTCTGATTCCTACCCCACAGTACCAGCCTGAAGTTCCCTTCAGGAGTTTCATGTAAAAATTACTGTTCACACAGGCCATGGAATTTTTGAAGCAACTGCCCTTTCTTCACCTCCCTCTCCAAACCTTAATTAATAGGAATCTTCCCTGGAGATGCTCACACAAAATGCACTGTGTGATACATTCAGAATTATGTGGTTCCAGCAATGCTGAGAACTGCTTAATTTTGGAGTAATGTGAAAATTGTGTCTCAAGGCAAACACTTCTGCTGCACCACTGCAAGGTCAGTAAGATCTGCTGAATGTTAAGGACACTGTAATATCAACAATAATTTTACACATTATTTTGACTTATTAGAACAGCAGACACATATCAACCCCAGCAAAGAACTCAGACACTTGTAGAAAGATCAGTGGTTAAAAATACTGAATTTAAACAATAAACTCCTCAAGGTCTCACCAGTGCCATTTTCAATTAGAGTTTTAGTCCAGTTTGCAGCACTGTATTACCAGTTCTCCCAGCAAAAGCCTATCAAGGTGAAAAACAAGCTGGGCTGCAGACCAGCTCCACTATCACAGATTTCACTGGAATTCCCTCCTGCTGGCATACCAGCAATCAGGGGGCACAGCCTGGCCATGGGTGAGCTCTGAACTCTGACTGCACGATCATATGCAGCTCTTGTTAGTGTTTTGAACCATCTGTCACCAGGCTGCAGCTGCTTTGACTACAACACCAAAACCCAGCTGCCCCTGGAGTCCCTTCTTCCACCTGGAATGTTACAGCTGGGATTTCCCTGGCACCCAGAGCCCTGTGCCTGCTTCCACCCAACACTGGGGAGATGGATAAAGCCCTCATCTCGCAGGATGGAGCTGCTGCTTTGGGGTGACTCCTTGAGTGATGCTCCAGCCCAGCTCTTCCCGAGAGACTCCACTCCGACCTACCCTTGAGGCATCCACCGGCTCCTTGGGTTTCTCTGGTGGAAATTCTTCATGTCTCACGTCAGATTTTGCTGTTTCCTTCCCTGCTTTAGATGTGGCCATGTCCTTCACGTCAGACTTAGCTGGGGCTGGCTCTGCAGGGTGGCTCTGAGCGATGGCCGGGGCTGAAGTGGGCCGGGGACTCCGCTCTGGGGTTATCACAGCCACTGCTGAGGATGGGGGACAGACAGGGACAAGGTTCAGAGCAGGTAACTTTTCAAAGGACTAGGCAAAGTCTTTCCAAATTACAGTGCTGTCATTTAAAAAGAAAGGGAGAAGGAGAAGGAGGATGAAAGAAAAGGGAAAAGAAATAAAATGTTGAGCAAAGCAGCTTGTGCATTTAGTATAAGAGAGTTGAGATTATTTTCCTTACGATTTAAAATAAAATCAAATAAAACCCCACACCAGATGGTTTACAAAAAGCAAGCTTGCACTCTGCAGAGAAGCCACACCAGAAAGGCAAATCTGTTTTTGACATTGTGCCATGGATTTCTGGGTCCTTCACACACAACTGACACGGATTCCACTCCAATGCAACTAGAAGACACAGCGTGAGGAGTTTTGTACTCATGGTCATCTCCTCAAGCAGAAACAGACGGCTTCTGGAAGAGAAACACAGGCTTTCCCCCCACCCCCAAAAAATAACCAGCAAGCATTGCTCTAGAAAACTTCTCAGCAACTTCCCGGTGGGTTTCAAAGCAGGCTGGGGCTGTGTGTCTGAGCTGGGTATCTTCAAGGCAGCACAGTGGGAAGATACCCAGCACCTCTAGCCAGTGACAGTGCAGAAATGAACAGCATGCTGCCAAAAATCATCTTTTCAGAGGATCACAGTCGTAAATACAAGCACTAGGTCCACATGAAATCAACTGCCTATGCCTTTCCTTCAATTCCTGATTTGCCAGGTGGTTGCCTGACCCCAAGGAAATATTCAAGCTAAAGCTGTGTGACAGAGCAAGCCCAAGTTAATTTCCTGTGTATACCTAGGGATACAATAAGCTATTTGGTTCTCCTGATGTTGGTTTTAGGGAAGTTTCACTACAAAGACAGCCTGTCACATAAAATAGTATCTCTGATGTGGTCTTATTCTCAAAATCATCGTTTGCAGCAGGATCATATTGTGTATCCTAGTCCAGCCAACATGAGGTCACTCATGTCCACCCAGTCAATCCTAGAAAATTTGCTGTTAAAATAAAAATTGTAGTTTCAAGCAGCTCCTTAGTTAAGAGGTTACCTGAAAAGGTAACAACATCTCATCTGTGTCTTAATAAAACATAGAGAGAAAAAGGTATCCATGTGGCCAAAAATGTACAAGGTGGAGGCAAAAGAAGAAATTTTTTTGTATCTCTGAACTTCCAGAGACCGGAATTACACTTTCAAGACAAACTCCTGGACACCACATCCTGTTGTAAACAACCTTAATACCCACCCCACCACTGCCAGCTCCACTCTCCCCGTGCTCCTGAGCACAGCAATTCATTTCTGTGACCCAGACAGTGTGTTATCCTCTTGGAAGGACAATCGGTGCTGTGTCCCAGCGTGTTCATGTCACGGAAGCAGTGACAGCCGCTGGCAAGGTTGTCCAGAGGTGAGATGGCAGGGATGGCTGGGGTGAGGAGGATGCTGGGAGTGCAAAGCTGTCATTGCGGTGGTACCTGACTCCTTTGGCAACGGCTCTAGTTCTCTCACCACCATCATGTTCTCTTCCTTCTCCTCCTCCTCCTCCTCTTCAATTGGGCTTATCTCAATACTGCCAAGATCACGTTTGGCTAAAAAAGTATGGATGTGTTAAAATGCCACCTTAAGGAGGAAGCAGCAAAGGAAATATTGCCACCAGTAAATCTGCAGGGCCATCTTTCTTGCTGCTGTCCCAGCGCAGCAAGACATGCAGGAAAAATGGTAACAGACACCAAGCTTCTCCCATGCCATCCAACGAGTTCTGGGCTGCCAGAACTTATATTTTAGTTACACTTTCCTGATTTACTTCCTTTGGCTACTTTGACACAATTTAAACATAGTAAAAAGCACTGAGATATTAAACATGGGTTGGAACTGGATGATTTCTAAGGTCCCTTCCGATTCAAACCATTCCAGAATTCTATGACTGATCACCATCACCATGGCCATCACCTCACCAACAGTCCCTACTGGGAGCAGAAAAGTCAGGATGCGGAAAAGTGCAGGAGGTGGATGAGAAAGGGCAGCTACAGCAGGAGATGGATGTGCTCGGGTCTGACACCAGCTGATAATCTGCTGCCATACATCCTGAGGAACACAGAATCGCAGAATCTGCTGAGTTGGAAGAGACCCACAGGGATCATAAAGTCCAATTTCTGCTCCTGCATAGGACATCTCAAAAATCCCACCTGGTGCCTGAAAGCATTGTCCAAATGTTCCTGGAGCTCTGGCAGCCTTGGGGCCGTGACTGTCCTCCAGTGGTTTTCATGCTAACTAAGGAAACATCTGATGTTCCCAGTTACCTCCCTCTATGGCTTCAATCTCCTCTTCCTGCAACAAATAATCAACTCTACTTTTAATTATGTTTAATATGAATCCGTCAGCAGCAGTGGTGTTGCTCTGACATCTTTCCCCAACTAGACAAGTAGCAGCTCCCTAGTGAAGAAATAAAATGGACTATCAGTGACCTCCAGCAGTCCCAGATCTCATAATTTGATTTCCAGGCACTGTATGCTCCTACAGCTCAGGGGAACAAACCTCACAAGAAGGGAGAGTATGGAAGATGCTTTAAGAGGCCACTGCACACTCATTTCCACACACAGCCAGGGCATGGCACCCCCAAGCACACCCAAAAAGCAGCACACAGCAAAGCCAGGGGTGATTATAGTGCCAACAAACACCACGCCAACCAGTGTAACCTCTGTCCTAGAGCACTGCATCACTTCACCCCAGCAGCAACAGCACAGGAGCCCCTGCCACCAAACACCACTGCGGCTGTACCTGACCGCGGCTGCACCAGCTCCGCTGACTTTGGCTTGACAACAGGAACCTTAACCACCTCTACCTTCTCCTCTTCCTCCTCTGCAATGGGTTTCATTTCAAAATTTTCAAGAGTGTGTTTGGCTAGAAAGAGGTTTGCATTTGTTAATGGGGGTTGGGGACCCACACAGACACACAATGGTCACCACAGCAAGGAGCGAGGAGATCCTTCTCAGTAGCTGGAACAGCAAGGAGGTTTGCAGGCAGCTCAGTAGTCATTTTCCACCACGGAACTGTGTGCCAGTCCTTCTAGCGCTGTCAGGCCCAACAGTGTATTGGATGAGAGGAGGAAAGAATACAAAAATAAGCTTTTTGGGCTCCTTGCCCAGGAAAGGAGATGTGGGACACATGAACAGCTCTCGAGCGTGGAACTAGGAAGGGCTCTGCCTGCAAAGTCTGGAGGGAGGCAGGTGCTGGCTGGCAAAATCCAGGAAAAACACAACCAGACAAAAACCTATCTAAAACCTAGCAGCTTTAATTAAATGTACTTGAGTGATTAACTTCAAATCTACCCTAGTGTCTGAAATTCCCCACCTTCTGCTTTTACAGCATTGGGCTTTACCCAGCAAAAGATGCCGATTAGTGAGGATTCCAGGAACACCCATGAAGGGGAAGTTTGCCACACTTCATGAAAACTTGATCTAGATACTAGAAAAGCAGTAATTCAGTCAAAAGTATACTGTAAAAAATTCTGGGTGAGAGGCGGGTACCCAAAGCATTTGCATGTGAATTATCTCCAGCCCTAACACACCACAGGTGGTGATTATCCAAGTGATGAAGACGGCCAATGTGTGCAACACTGCTGCTGTGACACACTTACTAGTATTCAAATGTGCTGTTGCAACTACACACCTCTTAAGGACATTCATATTTATTAACAGTACCTATCCTAAGAGAAATGTAAGTTCCATAGAGTAAAATGGATAGCATTTCTCAAACACCAAAAAAACCCAACCCAAAATGGCAAGGAGGTCCTGGGTTGAAGGACTTCAGAAGCTTCACGGGAAGTTTTAAGATTGAAGTTTGAAGTTTTCAAACCCATATATACAAAACTACCCACATTTCACAGAAGAGTTCTCAAGTGCCAGCACATCCTAATCTTTCCCCTACCTCTCCACAAGAACTGCAGTCTAATGAGCTGCAAGGTGGAAATTTAAGGAGCCTCCCAGAGCTGGGCTGTGTCTCCTCTCACTGCGAAACTCTTCTTGCCAGGAAATGAAAAGAGAAAGCCATCAGATTTGGTGAAAACTGGAAATTGTCAGGAAGAAGCATGTAGAGGATAGGAAAGGCACTGCAGAGAGTTTTTGCCATCACCACAGCTATACCTGGCTTCTCTCGGATCTGATCCGCAGGTTTTGGTTCAGGAACCTCAACCACCACCACCTCCTTGTGCTTCTCTTCCTCTACGGTTTTGAACTCAACCTTTTGGGTCGCACGTTTAGCTGAAGAAATGGGGCACACGTTAACAACCGCCCGCACGGCCAAGGCGCAGACGTCAAGGGGGCAGGAGCGTCCCATTCCCAGGCTGCTCTTTTCCAAGCTCTGACACCCAGGTGTAGCACTGCAGCTGCGATTTCTCTACTCATCTGGGGTCATAATGGCATGGCTGACAGACAAGCAGCAGTACAGGTCCCCTCTCTGCTGTACACCATGCCTGAGGAACTTCGTATGCCCAGACTTCAGAGAAGCTGGAATTTGGCTTTGCTGCCTTATGGAGCTCGAACCTTCCTTTTCCTCCAGCTCCATGACACAAAACTCAGGCTCGGGATGTCACTGATGACACCTGATGGAGCAGGGACAGCCTGGCTGCTGCTGGCCATGGACTGCTGAGCAGCTCTGGTCCCCCCAGGCTGCAGCACAAACTCAGTGCTCAAAGCAACATGGTCCCTGCTCCATCAGGATGCTCCTCTTTCCCTGGATCCTCACAGTGCACAGGGATCATCTCTTTCCCTGGATCTTACTGTGATACAGATCACATGGACCAAACTTAGGCATTCCCTCTTCCATGCCTCACCTCCTCTGTTGCTATCTATTTATTTTAAAAATCTCAGGGATGAGCCCATCTGACTGACACACCTCTACTTCAACCTGAACACAGCTTTAAAAGACACTGAAAAAGTTTCTATTGTGGCAAAAAATCTCCCCCTCATGTAAAACTATGGAATTTGAGAAGAGATATAACACAAAACACAGAATGGCTTCACTGCTGATTTTCTAAAGGAAAATGCTTTGAGATCAAATGAAGAAATACCTTTACAAGCAGAACTTTGCCAGAAGCCTTCAGCACCCACCTACATTCTTTTCATCAGTCAGTTCTGCTGGGACCACCCTCGGTTTGCATTTTTGTATTGGGTCTGGCTGAGATGGAGTTCATTTACCAGTAACAGCCCTCACAGTGCTGTGATATTGAGATAAGGATAAAAACTGGGAGAGGTAACAGGCAAAAGTACTGAGCAATGTTAGAGAGCAGAATGATCATGGGGAATCCTTGCTGTAATTGTGGTGAAGCCAAAAGGAGTGGATTAGGTGTATATTGTCCACTTCTGTTCTGTGTTGTGACCATTCTGTAGGTTTTTGTAGGGGAAATTTTTGGATTGGTTGGGTGATTTTGTTGATGTGAATGAAGGTTGTGTGATAAATAAGAATTTTCTGAGTTGGAAGGGATCCATCAGGATCACAGAGACCAACTCTTAAGTGCATAGCCTATATGGGGAAGAAGCCTATCCTCATGGTGTTATCAGCACCCTGCTCTAACCAAGTGAGCACCAATTCAGTCTCACTACAGGCACATAATTCATAAACGTGTAAGGAGCAGGAACAAGGTTCTGTACTACAGGGACCAGTTACATCAGTGTTTCTGCACAGCAGGGAAGCCAGGTGTTCTTAAGGAGTACTTCAGCATCCTGTGATTCCAGAAGGGAGAGAGAAGACAGCAGGGACTGACTCACCTCCATCGAGGCTCCTGGACGCTCTCTTGCTGGCCGTGCGCTCGAACTGGGGCGCGGGCCGGTCAATCAGGGCGCTCGCCTGCCGCGTCTGCGCCTGCGTCCGACCGCTGTAGCGGAACTTGGAGCCCAGCGCCAGGAACCTGCTCTTCGGGATGGCCTCGGTGGAAGTCAGCCTGAAAGACACGCATAGATTTAAAAATCACACCTCCAGAGCCACGGGCATGTGAAAAGGAATTAAAATAGAAATTAAAGGAGTCTCTTGCATCACTTGGCCAAGGAAATGCACAAACTAATGATGTCTTACATCTACACAACCCCAGGATCTCTGTCTTACTGGTCTTACAAAGCAGAACTTGCGTAACAATTTACTGCAAAATCAACACCTACTGTCCCTGCAACTATTTCTCTCCCATTTTTCAAAAACGCTAAGGAGAATGTTCATTTTCAATAGTAAAAATTCAAGTGCTAAGTTACTCGGGGTTAGGCTACTGTTCAGAAAACCCACCTGAAGAAGGTGTGATGTTCAACACATACTTTCCACAGCTTCTTTGCTGCCCGGTAGCTTGGTAGCTTGAATCCAATTGTACTTTCATACTGTTCTTGCTGTGGAAAACACAAGTTATTTAGGTATAGCAGGAAACAAATATGGCAGAAGCCCAGTCCCCAGCCCATCACCCTGGTCTGCTGTGACACACACTGCTCAACTTGCACCACAATGTGCAGCAGGACCTCAGGTCACAAGAGAGGGCTTGGCCACGAGCCCAGGCATCCCTCAGGATGTACTGGGATTTGCAGAGCAACATGCCATGGGTTTATCCCCCCCTGCCATACTGCCCAGCTGCGGGTTGAGGTCAAACACTGACCTCCATGCAAGGCTAGGTCATGGCAGTGAAAGCAGGAGAAGGAGGAAGAAGAGGAAAGAGGTGGATCCCCATAGTAGCCTCTCTCCCTTCTGTAACCAGGCTGCTCCAGGGATTTCCCCATTCATGAGAGGCAGCACCAGTGCATCCATTCCCTGCTTCATGCACTTAGGTGAAACGCTAATTCTAATTTTTAATTATTCTCTTTGAATGAAAGCAAGACAAGGAACCATTGTCTCGTCCCGTTTCTAAAAAATTAATTAGCGCTGCCTCAATTTCATCTGTCAACCTTCCAGGCATTTCCCTGGATGCAGGGAATCCCCAGTGATGCCAGGAGGTGGTGCTGGATGACGCCTTGTGACACTGCCACCAGCTGGCTTGCAGCTCCAGCCGGGATCAGACACCCCGATGCCAAAGGCTCCCGCAGGGGAGAGCCTGACCCCGCAGCGCCCTGTTCCAGTGACACACACACACACAGAGCGACGATCCCAAGGGAAAAGGAGCAGGACAGGAGCTCACAGGAGCCAGTCATACCTCCCCTGGCCGAATCTTTATGAAGAAGCTGCTGCGTTTGTAGGAAATCTTCAAGACTTTGGGCCATGGGAAGCGGTTGATTCTCAGCTTATCTTTGTAAACAAGAAGGCCACTGGAACAGACTCCCAGAGTGATATCCACTCCTTCCAAGTCCTGGGAACGCAAATGAGGATTTAAGCAGTGTCAGGTTTTTGAGTTTCATGTCAACAGCTACCTTCCAAACTACCCCTCTGATCTTCCCATAAAAATTCACCTCCCCACCACCCAGACCCCAGCTCCACAGCCATCCTTTCTTTTCTTTCATGCGTTTCCTGATGACCTCTTCCCTCCTGCTGATCTCTCCTGTTATGCTGGTTGCCCAAAGGGCTCATCAAGAGCCCAGCCTGCATTTCCTGGAGCACAGAGACTCATGTGGCAGGGAATATATACTGTGTTTTCAGTCACTCAGAACAAGGACCTGTCTATACAAGGAGCTTTGGAAAGTTTTCTGTGACATATAAATAATAAGCAACCACAAAGAATCACTTCTCTTGCGGGAATGCTTGAGGCATTCCTGTTGTATATCTGTATTTCCATACTTCCTCTCTTTCTAACGGAGCTTCCCAAAACAGGTAAACTTGCCCCTGCAAGGGAAGGATAATCAAATTACAAAATCCACAAGTAGGTGCACACAGGCTGGCTCTCACCTTGGCTTGGTGAAGGTCGACTCCATACATAGACAGTTTTTTTTGCATTCTCAAGAAATTCCAGGTCTGCTTGGGCTGGAGTCATGGATCTGCAGAAAAGGAATGGGCTCGGTATTCTCAACACTGTTGCTTTTAAGAGGAGACTGATCAGACTTCATGAAAGCCATTAGATTTACTTTTGCTTTCAATACAAACAAATCTGTGCCCAGATGATGAACTATGAAATCACTCTGCCTGCCCAAATTTGTGCTTTGAGACATCCCAATAACACAGCCGCACTTCATTCCTGTGAAGCTGTATATGCATTAGAGAAGGAAGTGAGGAAGAGCAGTAAGAGGACAAAACTTGATTCAGCAGAAGAAACCCATCTGAGCAAAAGGGGATCGGTCCTGTCCCCCACAGACCTGCTGCCTCCGGACCCAGCTATTGTTCTCCAACCAAACACAGAGACAGCTGAAACCACTCAGCAGATTCCAGCCAGGGGACCAGATGAATGAGGGGTTTTCTGGGAACAGATGGTGCCCTGTCTGCAGGAGAGGCACAATTTAACAAAGACACCCTGATAATGAAGGCCATTATCAACGTTATTGAAGTGTCCCTGTTAACAGTTTCTGGTGTATGAGGTACATTAACAGCTCTGCTGGGAGAGGATTCAGCTGCACACATTTCATTTTCTACCCTCTGATGTCTTCCTTACTGAGTGCTCACATACATCTTGTGTGCAATGTAAATAGAGGCTTGAGTGGCAGGAGACAGAGCAAAGTCCACTTCAAGGACAATCTTGGCAGAAAGCCTCAGGAGCAGTCACCAACTTGATATGTACCCTGTGCTTTGCACATACAGCAGCAAGAGCTGGAGCACGGTTTAGCAGAGGTTTCCCAGGAAATGTCCAAAGAACACACGGATGTTACACTTGGGGACACAGTTCAGTGGTGGGCTTGGCAGCGCTGGGTTAATGGCTGGACTCAGTGGTCTTCAAGGTCTTTTACAACCTAAACAATTCCATGATTCTCTGATTCCCACTGAAAATCCCCTGAAGTTTAATGTTCACAGAATATGGACCAGAGATTAAATGAGGATGTGTTGTTTTCTCCTGCACATGCAGACAGATGAAATATAACTACATCTTGTACCTTGAAGTTTCCTTCTGATGAAGCCATGAATAATTCAGCACTGTGATCCACCACTTCTAGCACAGCAAACAGCCTTTGACACCAAGTCATAAAGCTTGTCAGAGGCCCAGTACTTATTCTCCCTCATGTCCTCTCAGTGTAAATGGATGGGAATCAATTTAAAATAACTGATTAGCAGGCTCGAGTGAGGTGTTGAGTGGTCACAGCCAGGGCCCACATCCACCCTTCCCACTGTGCTCCAGTTTTTTTTTTTCCCATCTGCCTGTAAGAAATATGCAGATGTCTTTGCTCCATCTTTTCCTTTCTAGGAAGATACACCCAAAGTAAGATGATTAAGAGGTTTAGTTACTGTCACCCTTGAATCTGATACCAGGGAGACACCCAGGAGCTGTCCAACCCTACCTGAGCCAGACACCCCTGCCCAGGTCATGGCTGCACTAGGAAACACAGGTTTGTAATTCCTGGATCATCTGGAACCTTTTCATATTAGGAAATGAATGTTACTCACTAAATGTGGTAGAAGAATACTCCAAACAGGCTATAGGCTAAAGTGTGTAAACAGAGAAAGTAGTCTAACTACAGTCCACTATTACCTAAATTCCAAAGAAATATATTAAAAAAAGGCAAAGGGCAAGGCGAAAACAAGTAAATTTTGCATTTGCACATGAACTAAACCCCACTTTCATGGCTACTCTGTGAGAAAAAAAAGCACTTGTTAATAAACAACTGCAAGACTTCCGATCTGCTTTCTAAAAACCTCATTTCTTCTTCATGCAGGAAAAAAGAATTTCTGCTTCTAGAAAGATTTTGTCCTAAGTATTAGATTTTTTGTTAAAAGTTAATGTTTATAGAATCATCATAAAATCACAGAATGGTCTGGATTGGAAGAGACCTCAAAGATCATTTTGTTCTACACCCTCCCATGGGCAGGGTCAGCTTCCACTATCCCAAGTTGCTCCAAGCCCCATCCAACTTGGCCTTGAACACTTCCAGGGATGGGACATCCATGAGTTTTCTGTATCTCACAGAGGTGGGGAGAACACCAGAAAATCCCATTATTTCCCTTATTTCATGCTGCTGTGCACGAACAAGTCCACCAGCTGCTGTGCCTTACCTATAGGTTTTATGAAGCTCCACAACCTTTTCTTCAAGCTCTTTTGTCTGGTTTGGGGCCAGTTTGAACTCACTGATGTAATCTGGGCCATGGAGATCAGGATCATAGTCTCCCAACTCTGACTGGACCGTGTAGGAACCCAGCAGAGCCAAGGTGGCAAAGGAGCAGGGCAGCCGCCCTGTAAGGATGTCCTGTCTAAGCTGCAGACACAGGTAATACCTGCAGGCAGAAAGGAGAATACTATTCACAGAGAACAGAGAGAAATTTATTCCTTTGAGGATCAGTCTCTTTTTTCATGCCATTCATGAACACATGACAATGCTTGTTTCCAATTTTTACTTATTCCCAAGTTAAAGAGCACGGAGGACTGGGGGATTCAAGGTTACCTCCACTCTGCAAAGGGAGTATAGGACACTATGACCAGATCTTTGCTTTAGGTAAGAATTTAGTTTTCTATACAAACACGCACATGGCAGAGCTATAAATGTCACTGCTTTACACGTGAACTCCAGTGGAGAGTGCGAGCATCCTCACATGCACTAAAAGCAAACCAAACCCCCTCCAAATGGTGAAGACATCTGATCTCCTTGCTGAAGGAGGGAAAAACACCCAAATATGAAACATCTCTATTCCATATTCAGGAGAACATGGCCACAGGATTCCCAGGTAACTCACCTGGTGATGTCCTCTGTTAGCTGGGCAGGATCTGGCGGATAAAACTTGACATTGAAGGTAAAATCCCAGGGGCCTCCTGCAATGACAAGGGAGAGCTTGAGAAAAATAAACACACCAGGACAGCTTTGTGATGGCCAGTTGATATTTAAAAAAGCTGGGAATATCCAATCTGATCTTCAGAATTTAGCAGATGCAACACTGATTTGATACTGCTCACTGCCACAGCTGGCTGAAGCTTCACACCTGTGTAAGTGTTAAGATGCGATTTCATTCACAGCACGTAAGAAAAGCAGGAGAAAAAAAGCAAGGCATGGAAAATCACCTGGGTTAACCACAACTTGTGATTAATTTTTGTGGCAAAAATTAAATTCATTGTTAAGAAGCTCAACAACTGACATGTTTTTTTCATTGACTGAAAATGGATTCATGAAGACAGGTCAGGCATAGGCTATAAATTAATGTATTAGGATTGGTTTACTGCCTAACCCGAATTTCAGAGTTCAAAGAGGGCTGTGCTAAATCACCCCTCAGCCTAATGCACTGGGATCAGGTGGTCAGACACATCTTAAATTTAGCCCAACACAAGAAGCAACCTCTGGATGAAGACAAAAAGCACCAGGATAGGAAAAGCTTTTCAAGTCCAGACCTAATTGCGTTAATACAGTTTGTTGCAAACCTTGTATAAAACCATTACAGACATTAACTGAGCCAGAATCCACATAATCACACATAGAACTGGCATTATATGTGATATGGACAGCCCAGACGACACAGCTGAAGCAGCAACTCTCTCTTTTTCCTTGAAAATAATCCCATTTCCCAGTAGAAGATAGCCCTGACTGAGTGATTCTCATAGTTACATCTCCCCATGCTGTGCCCTTTAACACTAGCTCAAAATAAGATTTATTTCAGAAAGAGAAGATATACCCCTGCACTTAACTTGCTCAGACATTTATCCCAATCTCACACTGGGAACAGGGGGAATGGAGCATCCCTGGATTTAGTTCTTATGCAATGCCGTAACTGGGATTAAACACAAGGCATGTTGTTTTCATCACACACAGTTCAAAACAAGTGATTCCAAGGTGACAATGAAGAGAGCAGAGGTTATGTAAACCAGCACACACTGGTGTCCAGATGTTCGTATGTACATGCAAAATACCTTCACCTCAAGTAAAATCAAGTAATTTGCCATTTAACCCGTCCCCAGGGGACCAGATTCCACAGCAGGCTGCTGTTCTTTACACTCACTAGATGAATTTTATGGATGGAGCTGCTCCTGCCCTTCACATGCACCCTGCTACTGATTCCAAGAGAAGCTGCTAAGACCAGGAGCTTTCCCTACTCCACAGTCTTGCGTTTCCCCCCTAACCTGAATTTAATGACACACATTGTCCTATGCATCCCACCAAAAGCATCCCAAAACCAGTATTTTCCTTCCCAAAACTTCCAAAGCAGTCAGACTTGCTCCCAAGAGAAAACAAAAGACTCTAAAACATATTTAATTTTGACACTGCCTTCATCTTGAACTAATTCATTGCTAGCAGACCTTAAAACACAGCTTGAGAGAGCATCTGGTATTTGAGCTGATGTTTCCCAAAGCCTTCTTTTTTATCATTCCAGCGCCGCTGTTTGGACCCCAAACAGCCTCAGAGTTCATAAAACCTTGTTCCACCATACAATTCTGCTAGGAGTCTCCCAACCACCTGTGGGATTTCAGAGGTTCCCACTGACACCCATTTTCCCATCCTCCAGCAAGGAGCACATCCCCATTTCAGCACTGCTCTGACAGCGTGGCTTTGCTCAAGGCAAACACACCCCAAGCTGTTTCACCAAGGAAATGACATTTTTTCCTAAATTTAGAGCACCCCTAAGACCTTAAGAAGGACAGAAAGGATGCATAGACTGCTTCAACCTGTGCTGATCCCTGCCAGCCACCTTCACTTGACCTCTCCCGATCCCTGGGCCCCCTGGATGGCTCACCAAAGCCACACTGGGAAAAACCACAACCTCCCACATGATAAATTCAATCTACTTACCATGAACCTGCTTTTTTATTTCTTTGGCAGGATCCAGCCACGTCTGTAAGAGGATAAAAACATTCACAGTTAACCAGACATTTCAGAAACACCACAGAAAGCTGAAAATTGCTAAAAATACAGGGGGGAAAAAAAAGCAAAAAAAAAACCAAAAAAAAGAAAAGGACAATACTTGACACAAAGGCAGCCATGGAAATTGAAGAGATGGTGCATTTTTCACTACTTTTCCTCCAGACTGTGGTCTCAATGTGTGTATTTCCAACCATTCACCTACCAGGGACTCATAAGGGAGGCAGGAGTAACAAGGGGAAAAAATAAAAGCAGATTATCAGGGTTGCAAGAACAGAGCAACAGGTACAGCCACAGCCACATCCAGCTACCAGGGGCACTTGTACAACACATTTTTTATTCTCCAGAACCTTTAAAAATAGGTAAATAGGATGGATAAATTGATTTTAAGCACCCTGTCTCCTTACTTACCCTATTCAGATCAAAGATCACCAAGACCTTCTATTATTAGCTATAGTTTTCAACGACCTAATTGCTGAAATCCAAGGAAAAACACCCAGTTCCTGAGTAAGGCTGGAATTTTTTACAGGAGTGTGACATAAGCTTCATTTCTTTTAACTATGACTCAAGTTTCTAGTAATTATCTGTGCTACAAATTTAAAAATATGTCTTTTTCCCCTCCTCTGTAATTTGGGGTTTTGTGGGATAGTGGTGCAATTTAAGCTTCAAAACACAATTCCTGCTTTTTCCACGGTCTGAGCCTTTCCCTTAGCAGGGGTCAGGGTCTGTCCTGCTGCAGGCCCTGGCACTGGGCTAGCAACCCTCCTGGAGAGGTTACATTTAATCACCTCTTCATTTTCACCAGCTCTGAACAGGATTTGGACGTCCAGGTCTCCTGAGGTGAAGGAATTAACTCATTGAATCTCTTAAACTAATCTCTCCTGACCAGAAGGATACATAACTTCATGGCAGAGAGACAGCAATACTTACATTTAATCTCATCTTTTTATATGCCTGCTCCTCTAACACATAAAAGTGGGGATACAAAATCCATTTTAAAGGAAGATTTGCTGCCTTTTTAGGGCCACAGCTTGGAGCAGAGCACCTCCATGGCTGGTGCCACAACTGCTTGCTACTGGGGTGAGCCCAGCGTGCAATCATGCATCCCACCCTGCCTGATCCAGCAGACAATGATGGGAACAGTGATTAACAACACTTTTATCCCACTGGGTCATGAATCAGTGGAAAACAATTCTCCCTTTCAGGGCATTGAGCTCCTTGCTGCTCCATGGTGCCCAGCTGCTCCAGCCACTGTCACAACCTCCTAATCCCACTGTCACCCTCTGCTATGCCCACGTGGGTAATTACTGGTCCTCACAAAGGTTATTCCTTAAATATCAAGGTGGAAAATGTCATATACAACCCTTCCCTATCCAGGAATACACATGTGTCTCTCCACCTGCTCCACACAGCTGCAGGTGAGGTGCAGGAGCTCATCCTTGGATCCTATTAACACCATTTTACCTGTGAATAAGTAACTCTGGGGAGGTCTTGTTTGAAGTTACAGCAGGAAAGAGAGGAAGGTTCAGGTTTCAAAGTTCAGTGAAACATAACCAGAAAGATTAAAAAAAATAATGGCATTTTCACCCTTCAGAGCAAACCAAACACCAGCTTGCTCCACATTGGAGGTGAACAACCCATGGACAGTGGCCTCATCTGCCCCAGGTTCCAGCACTGGGACACAGATCTGACAAAACAATCTGTTTTCAGTCCCTACAGTTAAAATGCTCCACAACTGCTCAGCCCTTGTTGGCTTGGGGGAGAAGGTATACGCTTCTGCTTCCAGAAGAATCAATGCCAAAAGCCTGGACACAAGAAGAGCAAGTCCAAGGGTCTGGGAGATCACAGAATCACCTAGGAAAAGCCCTCTAAGATCATCAAGTCCAATCATTACTCCAGCAATGCCAAGGCTAGCACTATGCACTGTCTCCAAGCACCATATCCATATGCTTTCTGATCACTTCCAGGGACAGAGATCCCACCACTTCCTTGGGCAGCCAGTGCCAAGGGCTTGACAACCCTTTCCAGGAAGGAGTTTTTCCTAACATCCAAATGCAGCAATGAGCTACCCACAGCACACGCCGAAGAAGCTGAGCTGCTCCAGCTACACTCTTTTTGAATTAGATCTAAAAGTACACCTACCCCTTCCTCTGCAAGAAGAAACTCTGATTAAAAAAAAATCCTCTGATATAAAAAATATCCAGGTTATATACATGGAAACACATTTCACAACCAAGAAAACTGGAAGACACCAGAGACTGTAAAACAAAGTAGGAGTTCTGCCTGCCTCAAATAGTGTTATTTTTGGTTGTTATTTTGCCTGTGTTTAAAACAATATAAAGTATTTAACGACAGACATCTGTCTGTCAGTCAGTAACCTGGCCACAGGGGATTGCTGCAGGTGAAGCAGAGGAAGAGTCACAATACAGACCAACATAACTGGTCTAAAGTACGTAGAATTAGGCCCTTCATTTCAATTATCTCCTTTTTGGCTTTATGAAATAGACCTTGACTAATTGTTGAGCTAAAGGGTAAACAAGGTTTTAAAAGGTAAGACACTGCTTGAGTCAAATCAAACAAGGACCTTAAATTGAAACCATGAGTAGGGCTTTAGCATAGAGTCACATTTCTTCTGCAAGGGAAAGGCTCAACTCCAAGAGCTCTGGATGGCTGCAACCAAACCGCCCCAACACTGACACCAGTGCCAGGGCAGCCTGACTAATTTCATTTTATCAGTTAATGACACAATTTTGCAGTAAACTAATATTATGACTTTTCTCCAGGTGAAGACCAAAGTTCACCAAGATTCATTCTATGATTCACATAGCTTTTTGACTAAAATCCACATTCCTGTAGTCATTTATTCACCATTTCTTTCTGTCTGATGACCTGCAATCCATATTTAGGGAGGACACCAAAACAAGTTTGAGAAGGAGCTTCTGCCCCACTTCCTGCCCTGGGGAGATGATGCAGAAAGAGCTGAATCCCCTGGGAGCCAGCAGCTGCTTACCCTGCAGGTTGGTGTGTCCCATATAGCCAGACCAAAGTAGTCTTCTTCCAGCAGATTGAGGTGGTCACAGACTTTTTTAAGTAGATCCTGTCCCTTGGCATGTTTCTGCAAATAGACAGAGAAATCCTGTAGGACAGGGTTGGGTTTTGCCTGTCTTTGTTCACAGGAGAGGGGAGGACTGGAATAGGATCAAACCACACTGTGCACTATCAGTAAGGGGGAATTAGGGTCCTGAGTAGCTTCAAATCTTATCTCCTGGCTGTTTCAGAGCCAGGACTCCTTATAGGAAAGGGCAGCAGAAATAAACATTCCATGGAGAGGCAACAAGAAGCACAGTGAGTCTCTCTCTTCCCACCAGCTCCATGCCTGAAAATCCCCCAAAGCTGGACTTCTCAACACAGCTCAACTGACACAAGGATCTGTTCAGGTTTTTCCCGCAAGGTCCATCTACAGCGCTGGTATCTCCCAGGTTCAGGCTGCCAGACAACCAGGTGTGGATCAAGAGATGAAAACTGCTGCTACAACCTATACATTTCAGGGGCAACCTGACTTTTCTCAGGTTCAGAAAAAAGACAGCAGCACATAACCAAAGCCATGATTTCCATGATCTTTCCATCACCCTGCTCTGCTGATGAAAAGCAGCTTCTTACATCTGCTTCATGCACCCAAAGCTGCTCAGCACACAGCTTCCTGCCTCCAGAAATAAACTCTTGAGCATTCCTATTTCCTCTTTTTCTTTCCCCCATATCCTGCAGAAGTGAACTGACCTAAGGAGCAGACACCCTTTTAATCCAAAAGCATGAAGGAAAACATCCCTGAGGCACAAAACTATGGCAACCAGAAGCAGCTCATTCCATTGGATGCTTTGCTAGAAGAAAGTGCATTCCCAGTGACGCAAAATCAGCTTCACTAATGCCTGCAGCACTTCTGTCTGTCATCTCTGCATGGCAATTGCTCCAAGACCCCTGCCTTGATTTGCTCCTTGGCTTTATTCCAGCCTTTCAGCTGTCAGGTCCTTTGTGCACACATTGTGACTCTATAGGTAACATAATGTATGTGTTAGCCCGGTTATTCCTCAAGGAACTGGCACTGATACAGGAATAGAAAAGCTTCCAGGGCTGTCAGCTGGAAATGATGCCCAAAAGCACTAATTCTCCTTGGATAAAGGCAGCTGTGCTGCTCTTTGCCTACACCTTTGCAATTCCTTCCCAATTAAATCTTAATAAACTCTCAAAACACCAGAGCAGAATTATACTGGCACTAAAGCCAAGGGTGCTCCTCAAATTAAGAGGGTCTTACTGACACAACGGCCCCCCATATCCTCTGCAGTGCCCACCATGACACTCTGGACCTACAGAGAGACATTTCTCATGTCTTGCTCAAGTCAGGAACCCCCACGGCTCTCCCTCCAACAGCGTCCAGGACGGTATCCAAAGACACCACTGCAGCAAACCAAGGCACAAAGGCACGGCAGAGCTGTCATGGGATCTGGAGAGGAGGTTCACTGGGACTGCACACAGTCCTCCTGGCCAAGGGGAAGGTGATGGGGGCAGTGATGCTCTGAGCTGATCCCAGGCAGTACCAGCAGCGCCATCGTTACACAAACACAGCGCTGACCTACTTGCCCAGGATCACCCAAGGTGATTGCTCCCACAAGAATCCCTGTGCTCAGATACCCTCTCTGTCCCATTTACCAGCAGAACTGAGGGAAAACACGCTGGTGGAAGTATGCTCCAATGGTAAGTACCAGATTATTAATATTCCGGACACGTACTTCGATACTAAAATAGGGATTTCTGCTTGCTTTTTATTGCCCTGACAGCAACACAGCACTGTGAGAGAATGCACAAAATAAAGGAGAAAAAAAGCTCTCAGATAAAGGGGGTTGCAGTGCTCTAAGTCAACATAATTTTAAATTGTTTACTGGAAATACGTTCAACTGCAGGCTAAACGCAGTGTGGGTTTTTTACATCCAAGCACCAGGAGCTAAGTTAACCAGCAGCCTGAGAGGTAAAGGTACCTTGGGGGACTAGAAAAGCACAAATTAATTTTATACAACCCGTTTTATTCAAAGCCAAGGAAGCAAAAGTTATTTAGACAATTGCAACCTACCCCAAAAACCTAAACTCTAGCCTGGGATACAAATGAGAGTGAACAGCAAGTAATATAAAGTGTGGGTTTTTTTTTTTAACTTCCACCCACCTGTATAAAGTAAGGCACCCTGGAATTGTAGAACAATAAAAAATAAAGATTCCTAGTACCCAGAGGTTTTTACAACACACTAAATAAGTTGTTATAGCTTACACCGGGCTTGTTCTGCAGTAAAACCTGTCATGTAATTCCCTGGCAGCACATTAGGCCCCTATTAAATTGTGTTTGTGGTGATTTTTCAAGAGAAGCCGAAGGGAGAGGGAAGAGACAAGAGGCAGAACCAAACCCCCAAAGTACTTACGTCCACAGAACACTCAAAAATGGTATCATCCAGCAAGACGACTTTGCAGTACATGTTTCTGTGTCTTTTCACTGCTTTTTGGGCAGCTTTCAAATCCTTGTCTGCTTTAGTCTCCAGAGACTCTGGCTTCAGTTCTGGCTTGGCACCCTCTTCCTTTGCTCCCCCTTCTTCCCTGTCCTTGAGGTCTCTTCCCTCTGGCTCCTGGTCGTCCCTCCTCTCCTCCTGAGCAGGCTGAAACCCCCAATTCAGAGGTGTCAAACAAACAAACAAAGCATGGAACAAGCACTGCAGGGTTGGGATCTCACCCAGAATTCATTACCCCACTTTAACCTGTAACCTCCAGGTCCTGGAGCAGCAGCTGGGGTGACCAAGGGTATGGTATTTATTTTCAGAACTCTTCCAAGCACTTTTCAAATTTTCATTTTGTAAAGGATGTAATGAAAAAAGAAATAAGGGTTGATTAGAGAAATGCATTCATGGTGTTAGTGACAGTACCTCCTGGACTGGGAAGGTTTTGTCCCTCCCAGGTAGGACCCCCAGTGCTCCCACTGCCACTCTGGCAGAGCTGTTGTTTCAGTGCAGCGGCCCTTGGCATGGCAAGGGGGAAATGTTTTAAACTGACAGGCTAGATGGGATATTGGAAGAAATTCTTCCTGTGAGGATGGTAAGGCCCTGGCACAGGATGCCCGAAGAAGCTGTGGCTGCTTCTGGATCCCTGGAAGTGTCCATGGGCAGACAGGACAGGGCTTAGAGCAGCCTGGGATATGGAAAGTGTCCCTGCCCATGACAGAGGGTGGGATGAGATGGGCTTTAAGGTCCCTTCCAACCCAAACCATTGTGGGATTTTATGGTAGCAGTGGCACTAAAAGGAGGGTCAGGGCTGAGGTTTTACAGCAATCAGAGCTGATTGAGCAGCTCTCTACCACCAAAAAGGGAAGGCAGCCTCCACACCACCGTTCCTTTGCCTATGGAAGCACTTTGTGAGCCAGTTTAATCCACTCAAATAGCAGAAAGAGATGCAGTGTGGGGACAGGAGGAGGAAGGAAGATGGCTTTTTTTTTTCCTCTGCCACTTCAGCAGGTTAAACAAGTTCACAGCAGGCTGTGACGATGCTGGAAGGGGCTGGATGCAGCAGGAGCACAGAGCTGCAGCAGAGGAAGAGCAAAACCTTGTATGCTCAGCCCATATCCCATGAAATCACACCCAGGCACAAGTGCACAGAGGTATTTAAAAACTAAATAATGTCCACAAGCTGCTGACTTCTGTTCCAACAAAACTGGGACAACTGGGAGCGGGGAATCAGTCAAAGCTCCTAATGCCCATCGGTCAGCATTTATCAAACTGCAGCATCTCGCACATGCTTTCACAGCAGAAATATCTGCCGAGTGTCAAGTTCAGAAAGCCACTGACAGTGATCTAAAATAAGAACTAAAAAATAAAAAGGCACAAATGTGTCATCTAAAATGAACGGCCCAAGAAGAAAGGCTGGGATGCAAATTCTCACAGGCCCAGGACCAGCAAATCTGAGATAAACAGAGAAAGAAATCATGCATTAAATAGAACAGCATGGTTTGGGTTGGAAGGGTCCTTTAAAGCCCATCTCACCTTCCACCAGATCACGTTGCTCCAAGACCCATCCAAACTGGCCTTAAACATGTACAAGAACAAGTTCCTCTTAAAAATACAATTTCTGGCCTGAAGGTGCCTGAAGATCTCCATTTCTTCCCCATCCTGCTAATCCCAACCCTCAGAGGTATAAAACATGAGCAGAGATCATCCCATGGTCTTCAGAGATGGGCTCAGAAATTTGGGAAAAGAAAGGAAAAGCTGTTACCTACTACCCTCTCTACAACTTTGTAATTTTAAGGAGCTGAATTTACAATCACTGCCTACTGGCAATGCTTCAATTTGTAAAGTATTGCTCCAAAATTGAGCATTTGTGGGTATCCGGAGCCACTCTGAACTTTAGGCAGTGGGTAAGAAATCCAGATTTCACCCTCTCTGGCTCCATCAATACACACAGGTTGGTTGGGATGTAAGAACTTCCTAGCTGAGAAGGAATACCCACCTTTTTCCACTCCAGGCTCAAGTAACAGTAGAGCTGTAACTACCCAAGAAAGAAGAGAGGGCACCCAGCACTCCCAAATCAATAACCAGCCACAGCTTAGTGAATGTTCCCCGGAGGGTGTCTCTGCCTCAATCTCAACTTTAAATTTTCAAACTTTAAATTTTGCATGAAAAATGACCCTGGCTGGAATGAGTAGACATCAGACACATGCCAGGAGCTGGGCTCAGCCCACCTGCCATGCTGAAATTCCTGTCTACATGATGCATAAGCAGAAAACATTTATATTTGGCAGGCTCAGCACTAGCCCAGACCGAGCAGATGACCAAGTCCTGTCGTGCTTGCTCTCCTTGAAGAAATCTGCTCCCAAATCCACGTACTCTCATAATCTCCACCTTGGGCCACCGACCTGCCTTGATCCTGCTCACACCAAGGACATCCTGATGATCAACCCTGGTTTTGAACCCAGTGGATGTGAACCCTCTCTGTTCTCACGTGACACCCCAAGCCTCAGCAGAGGAGCAATGATTCAGCAATGGGGTGTTTTAAATTATGCTACAGAGTGTGACCCTAATTTCCAGAACAGAAAAACAGACTTTGCAGGTCTGATGCAGAGATGCAAGAGGGGGAAGTACACAATGAAACGTAAGGAGCTGGCAAGAGCCTTTTTGGCATCTCATGATCTTTTCTGGTCAAGCTCACCAGCCTGGGATATGAAATTGTTACAGTTCTGGCTACAAAGACACATTTTAAAGCAGCAGGGAGCATGTCCCACAAAATGGGGTGTTTTACCTGTGTTTCTGCACTACTCAAGGAATGGAGATCCAGCGATGGGTCGGTTTTGAGCTCAGGCTCAGGAGCTGCAATCGGGGCTTTCACAAGGATGTCTTCATCAGGGCTGGCTCCTAATCCTGCGTCCTGGTCACTTCTCACCTCTTTAGGAGCATCAGTGTCTTTGTCCTCTTCAGATACCTGAGACTTGGGCCTCCTGAGGAAGGAGGAGAAGAGGCGGGAGAGACCCCGGCCCTCAGAGCTGCGATGTTCTTTCTTGCTCTGCTCCTCGTGTGTGGGTGTGTCTCCGTTGGAGGCCTTCTGCCTCTGGGGCTGTCTCTCCAGTGCTGGTTGAGCCCCTTCCTCCAGGGAAGCCTCTTGCTTCTGTGTTTCAGCAGCTCTTTCCTCCTCCTTGGCTTGCTGCTGCTCTGAGTTGTCCGCGTCGGCAGCTGGGCTCTTTTCTGTTGTCATGATGATGCTGTACGAGAGGAGCAAAAGGGCTCAGTCAAGAGGTTTCCAATAAATACCCACGTCTGATGGAGCTATTCAAACCAACCATGAGCACAGACTCGCCATGTTCACCAGTCACACCAGCCTGTCACAGAACCAGAGCGGAAGGAACACACAGGGATCATCAAGTCTAACTCTGAAGTGAATGGCCTGTAAGGGGATGAAGTCTTGGCTGACTCCAGCCTACAAAGTCAGCAAAGGCAAATCATGCCTTTTGCTACAGTTTGCTTTGAAGATAGTCTTTAAGGTCCCTTCCAACCAAAACCATTCTGGGATTCTGTGATCTGAAACACACCAAACCACGCTGCTGGGGACAGGACCCATCAGTGTTGAGCAATTAATTACACTGTTCTGCACCAGTCGAATCTGGGGGAGCTCAGCAGGCTTTGGGATCATAGGATATTTGCACTGCACACTGGAAAAATATCAAATGAAAAGGTTTCCAAACAACAGCCAAAATGGAGAGCAGATTTCCTCAGAGCTTGTGCTATCAAGCTGATGCAATGTTTATTTCAACTTTAGCCTGGGCTGTTGACACAAAAAGATAGAAATCACATGAGAAGAATATCTATTTAAGGTATAAAGAGGACCCAAAATAATCATGCTTTAAAGGGGATAGAACTAATCTTTGCACACCACATCACATGCATCTGCAGCAATAAATTGCCACTGCTTACACTGAGCAAATAGCATATAATCCAATATGCCTCAATCTCCCAGCCCGAGCCCCAGTGTATAAACATTTGCTCAAAATACACACTTAAAAATTAAGACACATTCCAAGATGTCATCCTCCTACATATTATTGCATTCATCAGCTTTAATTTAACTCATCTTGATTGCTAAAAGAACCAGAGTGCTTGAAGGAGAAAAGCCCTCAAAGCTCTTCAAAGGACTTTCCCCTTGTGTTTAATGCAAACACTTCACATTATTTCTAATGCCATGGTTAAATCGGCACAGCATCACAGACCTTCCCTGAATTTGTTTCTGCAGCAGCACAAATTTCCTGAGGTTACAGGGTTTGGTTTGGGGTTTTCGCTGGGTTTTTTCACCTGGACTCAGCCTCACCAGCCAGCCTTGGGGACAAGCTGCAGGGCTCATTTCAGCATGGTCTTCTGCAGAAGCAGAAGACAGAACTACTCACCATCTCCCCTCTGTGAGCTGCTTTGGGTATTTCCAAACCCAGCGGAGTGGAAGAGGCCACTGAAATAGCATCTTCCAACCTGCATTGATCCTACAGCATTGTTTCTACAGGCACCCAAGCCAAGAACCTGCATCATGAGCAGGGATGCTAAAAGGCAAAGCAAGTGCCCAAACCCAGATGTGCCCACATGTATCTGTGACCAGTCTGCAGATGGCAGCATATGTGTTATTTGTCCTTGCAGCTCTTACTTCTGCTCCCCTTCCTCCTGCAATCCCTTGCCATGGATGCCGCTAGCTCCATTAGCAACTCATGGCTCCTGCTGCAGAGAACCCCAGGCACCATGCAGCTAATTTCTGCTCTCATCAGCTCTCCAAGAACTCCTGGAGATGCCACAAGGCAGGGAAGAGGCCAAGGACTCTGTTCAGCCAAACACCCATCACCCCAAATCCACTATGCCAATGCCCCGGGCAAAGCTCTGAACACAGAGAGCACACACAGAATGATAGGGCTGTTCTGCAAGCCTATTCCACCACAATCACACACCAGCAGCCAGCTCCCTCTGGCACCAGCTGTTGGAGCAGCCTGCTTTGTAGCTGCTTCCCACTGTGTTTGTTTTGAATAAATACATTTGTAGGAATCGTTATGAAAATGTACAACCTTGAATGAGTTGCTCTTCAAACCAAAAAGGCAGAACCAAAGCTTTGGAGATGACATCAGGGAGGGCACAGCTGAGGAGCAGCTCTTATCGGCCGCAGGAAGTCCCAGGGACAGTCCACAAAGGAATGTTTCCTCTGGATGTGCTTTTCATTCTTTAAACACCAACAACTTGGAACAAGATTTGTTGACTTGTTTCAAAGCAGCAGTCATAGACCTCTCCTGGTGCAGGAAGGTGGGCCTGGCTGGTGATGAGCAAACATCTCCTGGTCTCTCCTCTATCCCTCGAGAACCACACTGCAGCTCAGCGAGATCCCTCGGCAGCGCTGGGGATGCAGAGATGGGCACACAGGAGCCCTTCTTTTCCCAAGAAATGTTTCTTAACTGCCAGCACCAATAACTCTCTGAGTACAGCAAACACCTTGCTGAGAGACCCGACCGCACTGCTCCAACGCGTGGGCTCCTGGCCGGCTCCCTCCCTCGGAAGTCTTATGCTCAGAAATTATCCAAGTAAGTAACATTAACTGAGAGGCTGTCCATGGCAAGGGGGTGGAACGAGATGGTCTTTAAACCTTCTAACCAAAGCC
Source organism: Hirundo rustica (assembly GCF_015227805.2). Classification (NCBI taxonomy): domain Eukaryota; kingdom Metazoa; phylum Chordata; class Aves; order Passeriformes; family Hirundinidae; genus Hirundo; species Hirundo rustica. The sequence continues at coordinate 6,597,205 of NC_053474.1, forward strand.
AGTCTGTGATTCTGTGATTATACACGGAAGAAAAGGACCTTTCCTGCAAGGAGATGAGCGCCAAGTGGTGTTTTGTTTCCAACCCAGCCCACAGCAGCGCAGACACAAAGAGTGAGGTTCTCTCTTCAGTGCTCTTCAGCCCATCCGTTGGAGAAAGCACTGCCCACAGCCAAACCACAAGCAGTTTTTTATTTAAATTACATTTTCTTGCCTTGCTATTCCGTAAGGAAATTCTGCTGAGCCAGCAGGTGCCTTGGGAACTCCCTGGGTGCTGGAGGAAGATGCTCTGCTATTGTATGAGCACTCAAGCAGCACTGTTAACCTTCTGCTCTGAACTGCCACACTGTAAATACTTCATTTGGGGGGGACTTTCTTTGGTAGAGGCTGAAGGTTTGATGTCAGACAGCCTATAAAACGCAGGCTCTTGAGAAGTCTGGAGTGGAGAACATGTCAACACTATGGAAACAAGTAAACTACAACAAAACTCAGAAATGATCCCAGAGAGAGATTTCGGAGTAACAATCTCATCAGAAAAGAGTACAAATATGTATCAATATCTAAGCATTTTCAAGCTAGAGAACATCCTCCAGATACGAAGGCTTTGGCAACAGGAAGCAACCTGAAGAGAAAAGCATTAAAAATTTCCACAGCAGAAAACAGGCTTTGTGCTGCTGAAGACACTTGCACCGTGGGGTGACTACCCACTGGCAATATCCCAGCTCATGTCAACCAGAGCAGCCCCCAGGGGAGGACCTGGGCCTCCCCAGGAATGTCAGTGCTTTAGTGATGGAGCGGGACCTCCGCAGATCTTCTCTCAAAAGGCATCAGCAACTCTGAATGCCAAATGCCAAAGCAAACCAGTGCAGGGGCTCCTCCTGAACCTGCTGTACCTGCAAAGACCCTACAGCCCCCCAACCTCAGTGCTTAGCCTTCTTTCTAGCCAAGGGCACAGCTGTAGGAAACTCACAATATCTCTGTGGGCTTGGTATAATTCATACATACTCACCCCTCTTTCCTGCATCAAAATCTGTGAAACAAAACAGACTTAAAAGCAGTGCAAGCACTCATTGCTCTCCCTGCTCCCAACATACACGGTTTAATCACAAAATCGTGGAACTCTTTGGGCTGAGAGGACCTTAAACTCATCTCATTCCAACTGCTTGGAATTGGCAGGGACACCTTCCATTAGACCAGGTTGCTCTAAGCCCCATCCACCCTGCACTAATTACCTGGTGAGCAGATGATAGCTAAACCCAGTTTCATCCCCACAAGGTTCCATGGGTTCTACTTTTGCAGACATCAGAAGACAACCACAACCTAAGCCAAACCATCCTCATTTTCCAGCCTGCACACACACACAGATTTATCTAAAACATTTTAGAGGAGCTCAAGATACTGCAGCAGCTCACAGTTGAGAAAGACTTCAATCCTCAAGAAAAAGCTAAATACCTTCCTTATGTTACCTGTGCTCTGGGAGGTTCTCATGAAGTGATGGCACTTGAGTTCCCTGGAAATGACAGTGCTGTCCCTGGAAATGACAGTGCTGTTCATCTGGCCTGTTCCACGATGAGTTACAGAGGCTCAGTGAAACAGGTATGTCTAGACATGTGTCTGTCACCCTCTCCTACCTGTCAGCCTACTTCAGTCTCTCTTATTTAGGCACCCAGTAAGTTTAGTGATGGTAAACTGAACCTATGCTGAAGGAAGGGAGGGTTAATTAGAAATCAGGAAGAAATTCCTGCCAGTGAGGGTAGTGAGGCCCTGGCACAGCTTGCCTAGAGAAGCTGTGGCTGCCCCTGGATCCCTGAAAGTGTCCAAGGCCAGGTCAGACGGTGCTTGGAGCAACCTGGGACAGTGGAAGGTGTCCCTGTCACAGCAGGGGGTGGGATGACACAGGCTTTAAGGTTCCTTCCAACCCAAACTGGTCTGCGATTCTGTGAAAAATCTAACTTATCCCTGTTTCGAAGCCTAGAAAAATGATTTCTGGTTTATGTCATAACTCAATTCCCAGTGGCTTTGTCTTTCAGAAAGAGAAGAAAAAGGACTGTCCATGGGGGAGGTTCAGTTCTCGGAAACATAAACTGTCTCACAGAGATGCCCAACACCAGATAACGGTGGGACAAACCGTCTTGACCTTTGTATGCAAAAATGTCTGGTTTCACTGGATACTGCTGCTCCAGCAAGAGCTAGAGACAACGATAAGACAAAAATTTCTGCTAAAAATAGGCAAAAATCAAATAGTTTCAGCAACAGTGTGGTGGGCTTTTTTTAAATCCATTTCTTCCCATTTCATAATGTGTGTGAAAAGCACATAATTCGCCAGGGAAACCACACAGAATGCAGCCTGAAATAGAGAGCACAGCCTGAAAATTCCGTTTTGTCAAGAACTGGTGCACGTGCTACAAACCTGTGGGTGGGAGAGGAGGAAACTGCAGCTGCCACCAGCACAACACACTCCACATGTGTGTTATGTGTCCTACATGTGATTTTTACTACAGTAAAGAAAACATCAGACAGAGCTTGAAGCAACCTTGTCTAGTGGAAGGTGTCCTGGCCATGGCAGGGGGATGGAATGCGATGCACTTTAAGGTCTCTGCCGACCCAAACCAGTCTGAGATTCTATGACCATAGCAGAGAGCTGTTTGCTTGGGCCTTTCAAACAAAGCAAGAAATTCAAATGCAATAAAATAAGCCTCTCAACAGAAATTCAAACAACTTTAAAACACTCAAAAGACTCAGAACCTTTCAGAATTTATTTAATACATTTTATTAGAGGAATATTTAGAGCTGACAGTTTATAACCCCTCTTAGAATCAACATGCCTCATCTTTCTGTGCTGGTACTTTGGATCCTTAACAAAAAGGATGCTGTCACTCAGCCTGACCTGGAAGGTAACAGGAGACTTCAGGAGCTTCACTGAACAGGGGAAAATAAACCACCCAACACAACACAGATGGCACATTACAACTGCCCAGATTTAATTCTCACCAGACCAGCCCTGATAATCTACTGCATGCCGGCAGCACCATGCCCCTCTTCCATCTCTTGCTATAGTAGAGATTTCCTATTTAAATGAGGGCAAAAATAGTAGCTCACCATCTGCTGAAAGCAAATCATTTATGTCAAATTGAAGACTGGGCTTATAAAATGACCTGACTAAATGGAGCAGTAAGTGCATTACAACCAAAGGGAGCTGAGAGCTCCTCCTCCGTATCCTCAAAAATCCTCCTGGATGCTACAGAATTCCTTACATGGGAATTCACGGGCTTTGCTCATTGGTGAAGTGCTGGAATTTAAATGAAAACATGTACTTGTCACTGGGGTCTTGTCTACAGCAATGGGTTTGGAAAAGCTGCCTGTGTGGGACTTGTCTGGAAAACCCAGTTGAACCCGGAGCGGTTGGACCCAGAACAGAGACATGGAGAAGGCACATGCACCAGACTGCCAACAAAATCAAGTTGCTCACAGACTATTCCTCCTCCCACTGCGACACAGTAGTTGGCTAAGAAGACTAAGAAAATCATCTGTTTAATACTAGTGTTGTTTCCTATTCAGTTGCAAGCAGTAACTCCTGGGGCTCCCTTCCCCTCTGCAGCAGAGACCAGAGCACAAACACCACGGTTTGGTCTCAAACACGCAGCATCTGACAGGGCTGCTTCTGCAGAAACAAGCCTCCAAAGCCTCCTGGAGGACACAGGGGCTCAGCCTGGCAGGCAGCAGTTACTCCAAAACTCTCCTTTAGCTGAAAGAGCTGTATCTGCCCGAGCTGGTGGAGGGAGGGAGGAAGGGATCCATCTAAGCCCATCCCCACCCCAGGAGCAGCTCAGCCCCTGCGTGGTACAGATAACATCCTGGGGCTGCTCCCTCCATCATCCTCCCACGGAAATGGGGAGCACGGGGACCTGGCAGGAGCCAGAAATCTGTGCAAAGAAAAGCAGCAGGAACGGTGCTTACAACAGCCACTACGAGCGAGCCACTCCATCACAGGGAGGCAAATGGCAAGAACAGACTCTGTCCCAGCAGGTCACTCCATCACAGCCACTCCTGATCCCACCGCGAAGGAATACCCACGGTGGCTATGACAGCACAGCAGAGAGATGACAATGCCACCACTGCGTGTGAGTATGGCTCTCCCTGCAGCAGCATTCCACTTGTTAAAGCAACAGTTCAACACAAGTAAGCAATAGCTCTCCATCAGCTGAACAGGAGGATTTTTGCCATGAATTATTCATAAGGTGTTTTTTTTCCTGCCTGAACACAGATGTGTTTACTTACACTGTACCTCATTTACACTCAAGGTTTAACATAACAGGGCTCATATTCTTTTGTTACAGTTTCCCAAGAATGGGAATAAAGCACTTTTTGCTTTTGTTGCTCTCCTTTTGGTTGCTTCCAAACCAAAGCTATAATTAGAAGCCCAGAGGGCCCTGCACGCTCCTTTGATAAAGAGCTGCCTACTAGATAAATACTACCCCTGCACACACACACACACACACACAGAAGCACCTGCCAGGATGAATCCCTGCTACACCAAGAGCCAGAAGAATGTTTGATGCTAAAACCTCTTAACAGGCTCCATCACTGACTGCCCCAGTTCACACACATGGGCTATTCCTCCCCTGCATGCCAGGGACATCGCACTTGTGTTTCATTTGTTAGTTCACTGCTGTAATGCAATTTGCATTCACCCAAGCGCCTCAAATACATCTGCCACACCCTGGTACAACACCCCATATTCATTAAAAATAACCATATTCACGCAGTTATTCTGATGTTATTAACACACAAGAAATGCACAATATTCAAACTATCTGAGGGAATCACTTACAGGAAGGGCTGGGAGAATAAGCACTAGGCTTGTTCTCTACCAAGCCCTCATGAAAGGTGGCTGAAAAAGCTGGATGGAAACATCCTCAACCCTGGCTTTCAGCTGGGCTTACTGCTTCAAAATTGCCATCAAATATCACAGAATCCTGGACTGGTTTGGGTGGGAAGGGACCTGAAAGCTTGTCTCCTTACACCCCCTGCCACGGGCAGGGACAGCTTCCACTGTCCCAGAATGCTCCATGCCCTGTCCAACCTGGCCTTGGACACCCTGTGCCAGGACCTCCACAGCCTCCCAGGGAAGAATTTCTCCTCACTATCTCACCTAATCCTGCCCTCTGTCAGTCTGAGGTCGCTCCTCTTTGTTCTCTCACTATCTGCCTGTGTAAACAAGCCACCCTCCCTCTGTCGTCGTAGGACACGAAAGAAAGACAAGAGACTCCAAATATTTCAGAAGGCAAAGAGTACAGAAAAGCTTTATAGTCTAATTCTTACTACCTTTTATAAGGTGTTGTGATACAGACTTAACATGATCAGTGAACAGGAACGACACCTCTCTAATCCCATTGGTTAAACCAGAGAAACAGCAAAACATCACCTGGAGAAGGATTGTTTTGAGAAAGGATAGTTGTTTTCCAAGACTGTTTTGAGAAGAAGCTTTGTTGAGAAATTTTCCCTTGGGAAAAATTAGCAGCTGCCAGCAGGCTAAAATCTCTCAGAGCCAGAAATCTCATGCCCACATCCCTCCTTTTTATAATCCACTTCATGCACTGGAAGGAGCTCTAAGGTCTCTCTGGAGCTTTCTCTTCCCAAGGCTGAATACTCACAACTCCCTCAACTTGTCAAGGACACTTAAGTTAGCACTACACTACCCTAAGTTGATTCCAAGACCTTTTCTCCTGACAGCAACACTCTGAACATATTTAATGCAAATTCTCCCCCACAAAAGCCTGCAGTGAGGGAAAGTCCCAGGACACGGTGCCTAACCCAGCGGTGCCTAGGTCTGCCCAGGGGGCAGCAATGTGGTTTCATGCTGTTATAATGAGTTTTAAGAAGCTGTACCAATTGCCAGGCTGAGTTGATTTATTTGGTTTGCTCTCACATGCTCACTGCCACCATCGAGCAGAGAAACAAGGGCTGCAAGGTAACTAAAATTACCTTTACAGTAATTACCAGCCTGAATGCTGCGCTTTTAAAGATTAATGACCTAGGAGTGCAGGAAGGCACTGTCCAGCTGCAGATTATCTAGTAAATTCCTCAAGTCTTGGGTTTCTGGCCAAGCCCCAGTCACTTACACCGGCAGAGCAACGTAGTGGATGAAGAAACTGCAGGTGTCCTCAACATCCATCAGCATGAAATGAGCCAGATCCAGCAGAGACATGGATGCTGGCTCTGGAGACACAACTGGGACAGCACAAGCTCCAAGGAGCCCAAGAGAATGAGTCAGGGAGCAGGGGCTTGTGAAGCCGAGTTTCGCTGGGTGGGTACAAACATCGCAGGTATCAGCACACAGCAGCCTGTGCTGCTCCTGAGCTGGGGGAAGGCTTTGTTTCAGGAAGGCCCAGCCCTTTCTGAGGTCTCCTCTTCTTTCAGGGCTCACCATCCCATGCAACAGCACAGAAGAAATCCCCCACAAACATCGAGATGTAAACTCCCAGTATCAACAAAAGAACCCAACCTTCGACAACCTGAAAACTCTCAAGACCAGACAGCTTGGTTTCAGAGCCCACTAAAAGCTAACTGAGCCCTCTCCATCAAAAGCAGTAGAGCCCATGCCAAGCTGGTTGCAGCTCCCCAAGGCACATAGCACTGGGAAGTGCAAATTGGGATGCTGCTGACCTTGCCTCAAGACTGGAAACAGCAAAGCATCTTCTGTGGGCACTGTGCACAGCAGGGAGGTGAGGAGACATCTCCTCCAAAAAGCTCTCCTTTTTTTTTTTCTTTTTTAAAAAATATTGCAGGTGATGGTTAAACTCTGCACCACTCCCAGAAAAAAAAACCCATGGGGATGAACCTACTGCACATCTGCAGGCTCCTGGTCTATGCCCAAGGAGAGCAGGCAAACATCCAAAACCTGCGAGTAAACATGTTCTCAACAGACCTGGTCCACAGGCAACAGGGAGAAAACCAGCCACTCAGCTGTTCCCCCAAACACTCAGAGCCAGGAGTCAGAAGCTATTCGTAAAGCCTCAAGGTACCAACTCCGTTAGATTGGGATAAACTCCAGTGCCACCAGGGCCCCAGAAGGATGTTGCCCCAATGCATGCAGCACCAGAACAACAGTGCATGTTCCAGGAACATGCTCAGACACTTCACACCACCTCCATAGGGATAGTTTTCTTCCCAGTTCTCCTGCTCATGATGCTCAGTGACCACAAAGTCACCCTTGACCCTGGGGTGGCTCCACAAGCCAGGTAGCAAAGAAGATGGTTCCTGGAAAACCACGGCAGGTTTTGCAACACCTCCCACGCGCAGGATGCTCTCCAGAACCCCTCCCGGGATCCTGCACCGCAGGGCAGGCGACACCCACCCAGAGTGAAAAAAAAAAAGCAATGGGATATCAGTGCTGGGATTAATGAGACATTGTCTGTGGCAGTCCCCATCCCATAATAAAGTCATTCTCCTCTTAGCAAGGCTAGGGAGAAGCCCTCAGTGAGCACAGATTCCTAATATTTCCATTGCACAATGTTCTATGTCCTCCATTTGCACAATTTAGTCTGTTTCGTGCATGCAAAAAGCACCTCAGGGATGCCTGGAGGTTCTGTCCTGGGTCCGCACACACACCTTGCTTCTACTTCTACCCAACAAGATCCCAGAGCACCAGCCAGAACAGCCAGATCTGGGGATGGGTACCGAGACAGTGGGAGACACCAGGACACCAACCTAACATGGGGTGACACAACTGTCACCTTTCCAAGGCCGCACCCCAGCACAGCTGGCAGGGAAGAAAATCCTCCCATCCCCTCCAGGAACAGGAACCAAACAGAAGGGGAATGTGAAGCAGAAGTTAAATACCATCATGTGCAGTCAGTCATGGGCATACAGCAGAGCAGCTAAATCCTGTCACCTCCCAGAGCTGCTCCTTTCGTGAGCCAACACACTACAGCAGAACCACTCCCAGCCCCCCAAGACTCAGCCTCCAGCCACTTCTACCAGTCAGTTTTTACCATTCAGTGCTGAAATCATGCAGCTTTAGTTTTTAATCCCCTTAATTAGGGGTGTGCAGCAGTCTTCATTCCTTAATTACATCCATTGACACATCTGATGCAACACATTTACAAACAACCACTTTCACTGAAGATGGCTTTGAATCAAAATCGCTGTCAAATTCCCTTGCTGGCTGTGCAGTGGGAGACAGGGGAGAAGGGAGAAGACACCACATAGTGCTCTGGATGCTTTAACAACATGCACAGCTTGGAAATGTTACTTTCATTAAATAATCACCATTTTTTTGGCAGGATTTAGGCGACTCCAGAGCAGAGAAACCACTGGCAGTCTGAGGCTTCAGAATGGGAGCACAGCTCGAAGTTTACAGCAAAGAAATGAACATTTCAGGCAATCCTCTCCATACTGACCCATGGGATGGAGGGATGGCATTTCAGTGCCTGTCCTGATGATTTCGGTCTATCGCCATTCAGTAGCTCAGTTAAAGGCAGACAATGGGGATGCTCCATTTCATCTTCTCAGCTGTCAAGAATCCCTTTGATCCTCTGGGAGGGCAAACACTCAGTGAGCACTTTATCACCCCCACTTCTGCAGCAGAACGAAAATAATGACGCTGACACCTTCTGCCTGCCCACAGAGCCATGGCAGCAATATCCCACAGGGAGCCTGTGCTCACTCCTGCTTTGAATTACTGCCCCAAATCCCATCCCAATGCACTAATGGCTCACCAGGGCCCAGCAGCTGAGCTCCAGCCAGCAGCCTGGCCTATAAGCAGTGGGAAATAGTGAGCAGGATATTAAACATCATCATGGGGGGAAGGGAGACCACTGATTTAAAGAATGGGATGGAAGATAAGAGGGTGTTGTGAGGGTTTTTTCACCACTGAAGACCCAAGTAAGGATCCATGCTGGTTCCTGCAGCACCCTCTGCTCAGCTCCAGCATCAGCCCGGGGTTGCTGCAATTATTTTCATGGAGGAAATGTACACAAACATTGCTTTCTTCAGACTGCAGAAAGGAAAAGGAAGTCGTGTTCACCCTCAGTGCAGCAGGGAGTGGTCAGAAATACACTTTGCACCCACATTCAGGGGCTGTTTGCTCATATTTTTGGTTGCCGCCCTCCTTTCTGCGCTGGATGGGTTGGTGTGGGAGGCTGTCATGGGTTGTGATTTGACTGAACAAACACCAGCACGGCCACATTCCACTGGTTCTCAAGAGGTATTTTTTTACCTCCTCAACACCCACCTTTGCCACCCAGAACACCATAGCAGGGTTAGTGCTGAGTATCACACCGGGGCTCCTGGATGGCCCCTGTGTTTCTGAACAAAACACCGCAGCACCTTCCCCTCCAGCCACACTTAATCCTGCTGATCCAAACACTGTTCCACCCAGGAGTCCCATGGACAACATGCACTAAGAGGATCCTGTCTGGCTGCTCTTTTTTCTGTCATCCCTGCTCTTCCTTCCACCACCCCCTGATTCCCTCCAACCTTCTCCCCCAGCTTCCAGAGGCTGCCCAGGACCCTCTTCCCCAACAACTCACACTTTTCTCCGCAGTCCTCCCCCTTTTATCTTGTATTACACACCACATTGGGGGAAGTTTAACTTCCCTGAGGGCATTAAAGGGAACCTGGGCATGAAGTCAAGTGGGCATGTGTACTGGGGAAACTGAGGCAGAAGTTGTAAACCAGCTTTCTCCACTCCCACTGGTGCCAATGCAACCTGCCATGGCACAGCCAGGACACTGCTGGCCACCAAACAGCTGAGAAGACAACAATAAATAGCTTCCAACTGCTTTAACATTGCAGTATTTTTAAATAAATGAAGAGCCAATAAAGACAATATTTTCTTTAGTAGGAATAAAGCATACGCAGAAAACAGTAGGTGGTTTAAATTTCTCCCTATTAAAACAAATTGTACATGGGGCTAGTGGTGCTCTCTGGATAAGCTACTGGCCTTTTATACAAAATTTAGCATCCCACTGATGATTATTTTATGAGTTAGGTCTCAAAATAATTCTTATTCTATTCAAAGTGTGTGCTTGTGTGTATACACACAACCCCCCAAAAATATAATGCTGGTAGGAACAACCACATGTTCTTTTGGAGAAGCTTTGCCTTTTTTTTTTAATAGTTGTGCAATTGCTTCATGCACAGCTGAAGCCACACTGAGACCAAGAGTGCTTCACCCAGCTGAAAGCTACACAGACTCAAAAGGATTCAGCGTTGCTCAGGTATTCATCAAGTATCAAAAGCAACAGGAAATTAAGAATAAACCATATTATTTCCAGTATTTTTGCCCCAAAATCAATTGGTCGTGTCCAGTACTGAGGACTAAATGGAGAGCCCCAGCTAAAATTATGCTGCTAAAGGGCTTTGAGTCCCACAGTCACAATTCCAGACAAGTGAGCCACTCTTTTCACCATGTTGCTGACAGCAGGAGCCACACAACAATATTGCTGAAATCCACATTCATGCAGCACAAGGGAATAAAATGCCACACAAATCCTCTTTTCTGCAGGCTCTGGTGATATCATTGTTCAGGCTAAAACTGGCATAAGAAGACCCTTCAAATGAGGCCAGAGTGAAAGAGTGGAGAGTGCAAAAGGCATCGGTGAGCTCACTCAGGTGCCCCAGCCAAGTGGCTCCTGCCAATCCCGCTCTTTGGTCCTCCACTAAATATATTCTTAAATCACTTCCTTTGCACTTCCTTCAGGTCCTCTTTCTATACACACACTCTGAAGGTAAATAGTCACCTGTTCCTCTCTAAGATGAAAATAATGAACATACAAACAAGGTCTGAGCTGTTTGAGCTAGCTGGGAGGCACCTCCTCGCCAGTGTAAGCTGAGCAGGGCAATATGGAAAATAAAAGTAGAGAAATGGGAGCCCTGGCAGTGTCAAGAAGTGTAGTTTAAGAGTAAAAAGCAAAACCAAGACAGAAACAAATGCAGTGAGCTGGTCTCTTGATCGGACGTCGGTGCACAGTCTGAGCTCACTCCCAGCTTCCCAGCTAAACAAGCTGCAAAAACTCTTTAGAAATGAAGTATAACTCCACAACACGGACATTTTATTCTCTTATTCCTAAGCATGGGAGATGTTTAAAAAGTATCTGCCTTACCAGCCTGTGTCCCCTGTTCAGCACCCAGGGAAGGAGGAGAGGACCTGCCGTGCCCTGCTCTGCAGGCTTCAGTTTGCTGCCTTGGCTTTGAAGTGCGTGTGCTGAGCACGAACCTCACCGGCATCACTGCCATGTGGATTTGCTGTTTTCCAGGTGTTTTACCTGCTGACATTATCACCGCAAGCGTGTTTGTTTTACTAAACCATGCTCCTACTCTTAAGCTACCATCCAATTACTGCTCCCAATTACTCGGCGCTCAAGAGCCGACATTAATTACAGAGAACCCTGTGAATGAGGCTGCTGAACTGCACAGAGCTGGAGCATCCAGGACCAGTCTTTCCTTTGGGAGAAGAAACAGAGATTCCTCTTTCAGTGGTGGATTAACAGTCCTGAGCATGAAGGGCAGGTTTGGTGAAACAGACGATGTGCATCATAGCCTCAATGCCCAGATTTCAGCAGCCCTTTGGATTCCCCAAGTATTCAGCAATATATACCCGTTTTTCCCGTTAGAGGATTCAACAAAACACAGCACCATTTCAAGGCTGCGGATGTTAATGCAGAAATCTCCGGGATTAGGGGCACACACCAGCAACAGCAGCCACTGCTGTATAAATGCCTGTGAGTTTTAAGCGCCTTTGGCAAAGCACTCAAAACCAGGAGGACGGAGACCCCAAAGTCTATGGGAGAAATGCCTGAATACCATGGCTTTTCAAGCACAAGTCACTTTATAGTGAGAACTGAGCTGTTCAGGCATTAACAACAGACCTGTAACTCCCTGTGCAGAGTGCAGGGACACAGGAGTACAGCATGGGCCTTCAGGAAGGGCACAGAATGCCCATTTCCTTCATACAGTGGCCTCTGCAGACAGCAGCCTAACAAGTTATTTTGCAACTCACATTGCTCAGATTTAATAATTCCCCTAGTGCAAGACATCCTTCTGTTAGATTTGGAGAAGATCCCATAAACTCCGGCCTCTTATTTTCCTTTCTACAAATAGATCTCTATTGCACAATGCACTGATGCAGTGCCACTTGCATGAAACTGCAATATGCCAGCAGGAAACAGTACTTCACCATGATTATCTATTTATTTTTTAATTGAACATTAGATTTTTTTTTTCTCAAAAATGTGTTTCTCTTGACATGGTGCAGTGCACTTTTAAAGTGTTTCACCAACAGCACCACGGAACTCAGTCTTGACAACAGCAGGGAAGATCAGTGCTAGACTTCTAAATACAAGAGGAAAAATAAAAAGGTGATTAACTCTTCTCTGTGCTTCACTTCTGCTCCCAGACCTTGCCAAACACAGCTTTTGAGAAAAATCCATATTGGAGCACTGGGGCAGGGAACACCATGGTGGCTTGAACTGCTCACAGCAGGGACATGACTGCATGGGGACACAGGGAACACATCCCACATCTGGGACAGCATCAGCCAAGCACTGTGGAGCAGCAGATCATGCTTCTATAACCCACAACATATTTAATATTAAGAGCAGCAATTAAATCAATTAGTGGTCACCCAGCGAGCTGCTACTTTACAGAAGTTCATTTTAAGCAGCAAAACCAACTTCCAGCACAATTTAAAATAAGAAGATGCCACACAAGGATACGCATGCTCATGCCATTGGGAAATTGGGAACGGCTGCATAGGCTTCTGCTGCAGGTGGCTTATACCAAACACTTCACTAGTACCACATGGGTAGGTCTCAGATTTCAAATGAAACACAAGCATCCCCATTTAAAATGATTCAACCCCAAAAAGCCAGTCCTCTAACTAAAATACAAGTGCCACATCCATTTTTCTCCACAGTAAGTGCAGATCACATATATGATCCCCGCAAAAGCCAGAAAGGACGGTGCTGGGTACCACACTGGCTAATTACTCGTGTGACAAATTATCAACTTAAAAATATCTGCACCGCTCCAAGCTGATTTTTTTTTTTTTTCCCAATTCGCATTTTTTTTCCAATTTGCATTTTTTAGAAAATATAATTAACTGTGCTTGGAACAGCAAAGACAGTATTTTTTTAAACACAGCAACAAATTTCAAGCCTATTTCCCAAAGCACCATCAAAGAGCTCATCATTGCCAATACCAAGAAGTCTGGATCTTTTCGTGTTTGGGAATCAATTCTTAACTTGAAATTTTCACAAAGCCTATTTTCTTGTTTTTGAGAAACTTGCCCCATCTCGAGCTTAAATGACTCATCCCCAGACGTCTCTGACTTGCAGCACCTGAACTGACTGCACCCATGAAATACCTTGTGACTAGGCAAAACCACAGTCCATGGGTGGGAAAGCAGGGCAAGGAGATAAAGTCGGAAAAACAGACAAATACTGCACATTCCCCAGTCACTGTTTCTTCTGGAAATGTGGAACTGAGTGACTGCTGGGCTTGGTTGACATAGGGATGTCGAGATGATGCTCAATCTAGTGAGGTGCAGCCAGCTGTGTGTCTGCTCTGTTTTCCTAAATCTCAAATGCTCTTGCTCCAATACCAAAGCTCTGACAATGCTTTACAACAGACAGGCTTGTGCTTTTCTCTCTCCACTTGTCTTTTGTTTTAAAGACATGCCTCAAGGTATTTTCTGAGAGAATGTTTCTGCTGAAGGGACCTGGGGAAAAACACAAGCAGACACCTGACGTACACAGGAACCATCCACTCACAAACCCCGTTTCAGAGGTGCATAGCTGCAGCTTCAGTTGATGTTCTCTTCCCCTCAGTGGAGAAAATTTATTGGAACAAGTGTTTTAGTAAAAAAACAAATGTTCACCAGTCCTACAGTGTTTTTCTAGTGGTAAAGCTGAAGTGCTATGAAAGTTACAATTTAATCAAACCTCAGTTTCAGTATAATTCATCACTCCTTGGTTTTCTGCCATGTTCAGAAGTTTCAGAAGGTCAACCTGTCTCCAAAACAATCAGAATCTATCAACGAATTTTCAGCTGATTTTGCGGTTAATACATCAAAAGAGCAGGGCTCTTTGTTTCCTTACATTTGTGTTTTCAAAGGCCAGGCAGGGTGTGGTACAGCAAAACCAGCTTTTTGCATCTGCTTCTACCACAGGAGTGACTTACAAGTGTTTGTGCTGAGAAATCATGAGAAATGGTTAATGTACAACCCCAGCAGCATCAGCCCAGCAAACAGAGCCAACCCTGTAACCACGTTAGCACCTCACTGAGACACCAATGAGCTCCGTGCACACCTTCCAACCTCCTGAACCTGTGTGTGATGGAGCTGCAGTCACAGGGTGCTGGCACCTCTCCTTCACCTGTGTCTGCAGAGAACCTCATCACTGGCACAGATGCAGCTGTGCATCTACGTCAAAAAAAGAAGAGAAAAACGTTTAATTCCACTATATTTGCATATGCTGTGTATAATATAATGTATTTGCACTCCCAGATTGCCAGCCTTTGCTGTGATTAGCACTGTGCAAATCAAACCCACCAGTGCAATAATCAAGCAATGCTCATGCTATAGAGCCCAGCTCAATTATAAAAAGAAATAAACCTGCAAGAAAAGTATCACAGTGAAATACCAGAATTCTCTGTAATTGCAAGCCTCCTTGCTTTGTGAATTCATCCCTCATGTCCATTATTTACTCCCATTTCTGCCTCCCGAGGCACGCAGGCAAGTAACACTAACAGATTCCGTTTCCTCAAGTGCTCTCTCTCGATTCATCACGCAACAGGGACTCTTTTTTTAATAAACCACATCTTTGCAAAAGGAATATTGCCATATGTCATCATCAGAGTAGATGAAGAGAGTCAATCATCATTTTTAAATAAGCCAAGAGCAGCACCTGCAAAACATGAAGCTACCTACACTATCCGTGCCACTGCTGGTTTCTCCACCGGCATCCGACAGGTGTTTGCAGGTGGGAGGAAGAGCACCTGAACCAAGAAGAGGAATGCTTTCCGCACTGGTGCCCCAAAACTGAGGGGATGGGAGATATCAGCTACTCAAAGCATCTTGTTTCAGAACAAAACAAAACAAAACTTGCTTCAGTGTGTTAACAGAGGAGAAAAGGTCATTTTTTGAGATGAACATGCTTGGAGACCACAAGTCCCTTGGGTTCTTGTTATCAAGAGGATGAAGCATCCTAAACCTCACTGCAGAGACAGGCAGGGATGGGGTCCTGCACCAGGATGGGCACAACAGCTGCTCTGATCTCATGAGCCAACCCCAGCTTTATTCCACCATTTCCTGGAGAAGCAAAGGAAAGAGCAGAGACAGATGGGAGCAAACACACTGATACTGCCACCCATAAACAAAGGAAGTGTTTTTTGAAGGCAGCATCTAGGTAGACCTGATGGAAATAACAGAAGCAGCAGTTCCAACGACAACAAAAAAAACCCTGAAGAAACTATGGTACTCACTAGAAGCAGTATCAGAGAAATTCATCACGTGGCCATTTTCCCCCACTATCACCAGCACACCCTTCCCATGCTGATGCAGCTGCTCCCACTGCAGATAAACTCCCTTCTCCAGGGCCATCTGACAATATTAAATTTTTCAGAAAGCCCTGAAGAATGAAGCCAGCTCATCTGTGTGAGTCAGCAAACTCACATGTCTGCAAGACCCCTTTTTCATTGTGTTTAAACACCTGGGGGGGCCTGGCTGCACATGGAAAACCAATACATACATATCCTGCATTCCCTTCCAAAACAGTTTCTCCTAGTTATTCCCCCTCTTCGAGAAAGTGTGGGGGGTCTTTAAACTTTTTGACTAGAAATACATACAAACAGCTGAAAACTCACACTTTCTCTGTATCCGAACTCTTCTCCAGGCCCCAAAAGCTTCCAGCTTTTCTTGTTGAAAGTTATTCCTGCAGCTGGACCAGGCAGTCTGCACTGAGTTTATCACGCTGCTACTTCATGTGTGTATTCACCAAGACTCTCACGAGCTTCTCACCACACACACTCAACTTTCAAGTTGGCAGTTGGAGATAAAAAGGCAGCGATATCAGCATCAGCCTCCAGCACCAATCCCAGGAGGAATGGAGGGACATGGGAGCCGTGCTGGTACTTCCCAGGAAGAGGGATGGAGGGACACCAGGGAAGTGTCTGGTACTCATTCCACCTGGTTTCTCTCTGCTCAAATTGTAATACATGCTACTTACTAAGGATCCTAAAAATGCTGTTTTCCTGCATGGAATGTGACCCCTTCCTCCTACAAGCTATAGGGGTCTGCCTTCTGTCTGTGTCAGGCATGATAAATGGCCTTTTTACTGCCTCTATACACTTACACACACTCCATGCAGGAGGAAAGAGGGATGCTGGTTAGGTGACTTCTTTTGACTTCAGACCAACAACCAATCCCACAATTTAAACACACTATTTCCATCTTGCCTGTCAATCCACTGCAAATCAACAGTTGTAAAACAGGTATTTAGGCCAGAAAACTTTGGCCTAATGCTGGATTTCAAGACTTTTCAGACCAAATGAGCAGCTGAGTTTTCATGGTACACAAAGGACAGGAGGACTCCCTTGTAACAGGTGGATGACAGCTCACCACTGCTCTTCTCCAAGGGCCTGCATCCCTGGAGGGTCCCATTAGCTGATGTCTGATGTACATGTCAAGGTGACACTGCCAGGATGTGTGTCTTTGCTAACAGGACTAAAACACTATGCACACACAGATTCCAGTATTTAAAGGACAGACCAGCAGTTTTTGTTCGGGGATTTAAGCAACTTTTTTGTCAACCTGCAAAATGTCACCCTGAGCTGCCTCTGCAGTGACTAGAATTTGAATTTTCCTACAAAGCCCCAGGGCATCCTGTTCTCTTCATCCCCTCATATTAAGAGGGGGAATCAGGGATATACATTTAGTTAAGATACCAGGAAAAGTTTCTTCCCTCAGAGGGTGGTTGGGCACTGACCAGACTCCCCGGGGAATGGTCAGATCCCCAAGGCTTCCAGAGCTTTGGGAACGTTTGGACAATGGACAACCCCCTCAAGGATGCACAGGGTAAGATTGCTGGGGTGTCCTTTGCAGGGCCAGGAGTTGGATTTGATGATCCTTGTGGGTCCCTTCCAACTCAGGAGATTCTATGACACTGGTTATAGGGCCCTCCTATCCACTGGTTCAGGAACTGGAAGGCAGCATGCAAGGCAAGGCTGCAGGAAGAAAAAAATTTGCTGTCTAGGGCAGCTGGAGATGGACCTGAAGGATTTTTATCCTTCCATGAACCAGCCTCTGCCCAATGACAAATGACTCCTAAAACTCCCTAGGAATGGTTACCAGCTTCATGGTTCTCATTTTCCAAATGCCTGGCTCAAGGCACTGCAGGCAGCTCACAGAGGCAGAAACCGGGGCTAGAACATTATATGTTTCATCATGCTCCATGTCAGTGGGATATAACCAAACCACCCTTCAAGCCACGCTGGGGCATCCAGACCATCTCATGAGTCAATTGCAAAGACCAGCTCATGCTTTGATTCATTTGCACACAGGCATTGCAGAAAAATTCAGGTGGGAATTAATCCTGGCTTTGGAGCAGAGTTTGAATAACACGGAATAAATACAGCCAGGAACCCTGGACACAGTGGGATGGGACTGTCCCTACTTACACTCTGCTTGCTCTCATATTCAGTGATACACATGCCCCAAGGGTGAAAAGTCCATATGGAACCATGCTCCAAGGCCACTTCAGCACGGGAAGGCAAGGAGATGCTGTGGGAGCAGCAATAGCACATGCCATCTTCCACCTCCAAGGGTTTGGCTCTGCAGTTCTACTGTAAAGCCGCATGAGCAGCTTAGTTATTTATTTAACTAAAAGCTTTTAATTATCTCTCTCACACACACACATTCCATGGGGTGGGGAAGGAGCAGAATAATCAGCCTACAACCAGTAACCAGAGGGTTCAAAGGAATTGTGGTTTTCATAGAAATAGCTAACTAGCCCAATTCTTCTTCCACTGCTTTCAAAGCATACTCCCATCCCCAGGCTCCAGCCACAGTGCGTTTTGCTGCGGTTACATCTCAGGCTGAGCTGATCTCTGTAAGGATGACTCAATTTTGACAAAGCAAAGGATCCTCCACAGGTCCGGGCTCCAGAGGAGGGTTATTCCACGGTGTGACCCTATCTGAAAGCCAGGCTGACATCCCCATGGCATTCACCCTCACCAGCAGATGGACTGGGCTGCTCACCAAAAATACACATGTAGGAGGGAAGCACCCAATGCTGCGGCCATGGCCATACAACCAGGCAGCCATGGAGCTCTCCCACCACCTGCAAAAAGGAACACTCGCCTGAGCTGCTCGTCTTCCTACATCTTTTAGGTTCTGAACAGAGATCAGGCAGACACAAAATTCTCAGTCCCCTCCAAAAGCACCAGAGTTCAAGTGCTGTGAGGCTTTATAAATTATAAATTACAAAGCATTGCTGTCAACATTTACTCGGAGCACAGCAGCTAAAGCAAACCGGCACAAAAATTTGTTTAAAAGTCCCAGATCGGAAATGCAGCAGGGTCTGGAGGAGCATGCCCTGGAAGGGTATGACTGCTTGAACACATCCCCCACCAAGCCCACACAATTTCCCTCTCTGCAGAACTGCTTCATTTAAAAAAAGAAAAAAACAAAAAGAAAAGAGAAAGAGTGAGATTTAGTCCATCTACATGATCTACGTGGACAAATTAAAAGCACTGGCTTTTAATACACAATGTGAGTGGCATTACACAAGCAAAAATTCACATGAACAGAAAACAAGTGTAAACAACCGACTGAACGTAAAGAAACTAGTAATATTAATCTGGATTAAGTACAAGCCATAAACATTCCTACCTAATCCATCCAATGGACAAAGATAAATCCCCGCCATGCAGCATCCTATGGTTCTTTGCAACTTAAGAAACCACAATACTGATCAAAACAGTAGTAGATAAGACATGTAAAGGGAAATCTTTATGCATCATTGCCTGTTTAATCTACAGAAGATTACAGCAAAAACCAAGCACCAAGAAAGCAGAATAATCACTGCACAAGATCCCCAGGCCCAGAATGCAATTTCTTCTCCTGATGCAAAGCTTTATACTGAACTTCTCTGGAGAAATACACGACAGCAACAAACAGAGCTCCGAGCCTGACCAACCTGAGTATCTGCTATTCCTTAACGCTCTAGGAAAATTGTACAGAAGTTAGAGGTAAGCCGATAGATCTGCACTGGAGTCTAAAAGTACAAAGTAAATAAATAAGGTTTATGAGAAGAAATTATTTGCATCCATAGGGCTGTTGCACGGACACTCACATTGTCCTACTAAAGCCCTTAAATTCACCACAGCTTATTCCCAGGAATGTAAAAGCAGCTCCAGCAAGTTCAGACACTGACCCAGCGTGGCACACCAGTACAGCTCAGCTCTGCCTCCCCACCACAGCCCCACCCACACATGCCTCCATCCACAGAGGGGTGGGAAGCTCCCACTAGGAGCAGGGATCCCTGGCCTGGATACCTGGGGAGAGCCCAGAGCTTTTCCACCCAGTATGGACACAAGATCTCTGAGCATGACTAATTTCTAGGGCTTTTTCCAATAAATAGGTGAAATGTAGCAGTAAGTGGCTGAAGAAAAATCCACTCAGCAGTGACACGGGTACTGTCACGGTTCCCCCAAATGAAGAGGCTCTCAGCACATACCCCTCTTTTGGGAAAACAAGGAAAAATGTTTGAAGGGAAACGCCTAGTCAGATGCTGTGGATATCCAGCCAACACTTTCACTGAACATCCAAGGATGAAGAGCCTGAGGTTCACCTGCTGACCCCAAAAATCCAAGATTCCTCTGAGATACAAAATAACTGCTGGTAAAAACCTAGTACAGAGCCACTGCCTTCCATCAGCAGCCCTTCTGTACACACCACTTATCCCAGCACATTATATGCCACATTCACAACATCATCATCATCCTCCTCTTATTAATGTATCAAAGCACACGGAGTATCCCAACATCCCTAAAAGCTACCCCAGCAGAGCAACACTTTGATCTCTAATGAATCAATTTGTGGAGGTGGCTGCTCACTAGATAAGCCACATCCTTACCAGCCCATGCCCCATCCATTCAAATATCTGCTCAACAAGCAGTGAACGGGGCAGTAGGAGATACACTGTTTTACCACTTTCCAAAAATCAAATGCTACCAAATGAAAAACTCTGTGGATGCTCATACAGAGCACACAGGCATTCGGCAGGGAGATACTGGAGCCAGGAGCTGTAGGTTTGGAGTATCATCACCTGAAACATTTTTAGGCTTTAGGAACATACAATGTTTAGAAACAGGCCAAGAGGAGTCCTTACTCCTAAGGATTGCTGCTTTCCCATGAAAGGCTTTCCTTCTGATACGATTATTTGTTTTAACTTGCAATTGTGACATCAGAAGAAAACACAAGTAATACCTGTTCTTGTCAATCTAAATTAATACAGAAAATAATAAATGTGTTTATATTAGGAAAAAAAATCATTCCTCTGTTTCATAAGGCTCTAATTAAGTTTTCAAGGTAAGAAGCATGCACTATGTTTATCCTGATATTTACCTTCCGTAGCAGATTATGTCTGTCCATGGGAATCCTACAAAATCCTCACCTTCTTTATTAAGGCCATGACAGCAGAGATATGCAAAGGCCCCCAGTGTGTTTTAAATCCCACCCAATGCTCAAAATTGCCCCAGAATTGCAACTAAAGATGCAAGATGATGTAAAGTATAAACATTAAGAGTATCAGCATCACTGACATGTGACACACAACCCTTAATCACAATAATACACGTAAACTTTCAATTCATTAAAAATAAGGCTGTACCAGCCATTAAAAAAGAAAAACAACCTACTTTGGATCTCCACAAAGCGACCTTTGAAGCAAAGGGAGAAGATCCTGGGGCAGCGACATACAAGTTAGCTAACTGTGAGAGGAATTGCACTCCACAGCACCACAGCAGTAGCAGCAGCCAGGGCAGAGCCCCTCCACACCCCTCATCCAGACCCAGCACATTCTCTATCCAACAAGACCTCACAGAGATTATTTTTACATATCTCAACTGTGAACAAGAACCACTAATGCAAAGACCATCCCTCCAGATCTAGCAAACTAAGGCAAGCAAAATCCAGCATGTCTGAAAAGCCTTCAAATTCTAAATGGAAAGAGCAAGGTAAGGCAAAAATTAGGTTTGTGGTACTGCCCAAAAATAAGGTTTTTGTGAAATAGTTTGGATTGGAAGGCTTGCCACAGACTAAGGCAGTACCTGTCCAATTATGAATGGTCTTATGCTCATTCTGCTTTGCTTCTCCAGTATCTTAATTAAATTAGCTCACAGAATTACAGCTAAACCAGCATAGTACCTACCCAGAATTCAGACAATCTATAAGAAATTTTCTCTTCACCACCAAACATGCAATTCTTGAATTACCATTTACACAGCTACAGAGGGAAGAGCTGCCAGACCCTGCCCAAAACCAGCTTCTCCAAACCAGTGCACAAAGGGTGAACAAGTTCCTTTTCCCCAAAAAACAGGGAAGTGAGGACTTGAGACACTTGCAGTTGCAGCACTCAGAGATGGTCGAGGTGGATTTTAACTCATTCCAAACCTTCTGGAGCAATTTCCATTACAAACGGTGCCTCGCTGGAGATAGGAAATACAAATATGCCTTGCTGGAAAATCAGTAAGAGCATCACTTCCCAGTGTGCCAAGGTGTTTTCTCGAGCTGGAATTCAGGGGAAAGCAGGATGCACGGACAGGAAAGAGCCCTTGTCTGACTGATGCCAGACCACAGTATCCACATATTTTTCCATGAGTGGGTGAGCAGGCATTGGTCTGTGGAGCCCGAAGCACTTCCCCGCCAGCCCTTCCCCGCCATATCTCCTTCCTCCTCCTCCTCCTGCACAATGGATTCCGGGCAGAGCTGGGGATCCCAGCTCGGCCACGGCAGTCGCCCCAACAAAGGGGGACACTGGGTGCCAGCTCCCCTGAGCTGTGTGTCCCTACCCTACTATCCCCATTTCTTGCCTCCTGCAGAATTTGTCTGAGGCTGAGCCTCAGCCTTTCGACTTCCAGTACTCCATGTCACACAGAGCCCCACGGGAGCGCTCCTACACGACCCGCGCACACACACACTGCGCACACACAGATGCACTGCTTTCGGTCAGTGCAAACACACGCTGTGCACGCACAGAGTGCAAACACAGACACGCTGCACACGCACGCACAGTTCATACATACACAGGGCGCATATGGAAACACCGCGCACACTCACCTGGTGCGCACACACACGCACAGCTTGCACACGCACTGCGTATGCATGCAGCGCTCACACGCAGAGCTCACAGCAGTCACACCACGCACAGCCGATACACACTACGGCTTGTGTAGACCACGCGGGCACTCTCCAACACCGCGCACACACGCAACCTTTACAAGCACAGCTACATCGACGGCACACGCTCGCTGTGCAGATGCACCTTGCGCAGACGAGCGCACGCACTCACACGCAGCACGCTGACCGCGGGCGCGCACCGACGCGCCGCTTGCGGACACGGACCCGCCGCGCAAAGGCCGCGCGCACTCCCCCGCGCCGCGTACACGCTCCCGCGCGCACTTACCCGGCCGCCCCCGCGCGCGGCGCCCGCCCACCTCACACCGGGCCCCGCAGAGCCTCCGCTGCGGTGTGGCGCCCCGGGGCCGTGCCGTGTCCCGCCCGTCGCTCTGTCTCCCTTCCTCCCCGCTCCGCGCCCGCTGCTCCGCGCCCGCCGCCGCCCGCCCGCGGCTCTGCCCCCCCCCAGCCCCGCCTCCTCCCCCCACAACACTGTAGTAAGTTCTCATTGGCCGAGGGCGAGGGGCGGGACGCCAGCGCCGCCTCGCCATTGGCTACGGGGAACCCGCGGCAGCGACGCGGGCGGGGGAGCGTGCGCCCCCTCCTGGCTCGCCGCCATGCCGTTCCCTCACGTTTCCCTCCCGCGGGCGGCACGGAGGCAGCGCTCGGAGCGCCTTCCGGAGCCCGCCGCTACACCACCCCAGCACCGAGAGGCTGAAATAACGGGATTAACGCCTGTTCCTGCCACCCCGCCCTTCCCGCTAAGGTGATGGTGGCGGGGGGCCGATGATTTGGCGCCGCACGGCCCCGGTAGGAAGGGGGCAGGAAGGGTCCTGCCCGCCGGTTACCGCGGGCGGCAGCGCCGCTCCCCCTCCCTTCGTGACCTAGATTTTAAATACCGTTCGCCGCCTCCCAGAGAAATTCGTCGCCCAGCTCTGAAGGGAAACCTGGAGTGAAGAAGCAAGGAGCGTATGAAGGGGGGAGGGGGGGGGGCGTTGGGGTTTTCTTTATGCTGTTATTATATTCTTCATTTTTTAATCATAAGGCCACTCATAATCAGATACTGCCTCGGTCTGTGGCAAGCCAAAAAAGGGACAGTTGATGTTGACAGTTGAGCGCTTGGTCAACAAGAAACGCCCCCAGGAGCCCAGCACAGCCCTACCAAGGAGCCCACCCTGCCCCTGCTCTGGAATCCCTTACCTCCAGCATGGACTGGATTTTCCTTGCTTACAGCCAATTTAGAATCAGTTATTTTTGTCAAGCAGAGCTGTTCAGCTCTCTCTGCTACGTACATTAGAGCAACACAGGCTGCCCAGTGCCTCTTGAGCACTTCCAAAGGCTCCAGCAAGGCTGCTGCCAGCCTGCCCAGCTCAGGAACCAAATCCCCCTCATATATTTGCACAATCCAAAATATGTCTGCCACCAAGGCATCTCCGTTTGTCTCCCAAAGAGAATTAAGATCTCAGGCACATTATTCTGCTTGGATTAAGAGCAACCGCCCTGCCTCTTCATCAGCAGATAATACCCAAGGCTGATGCACACCCTGGCTGGGATGACTCCATCACCATGCTGAGCCCTCACTGGTACTGACCTAGGAAGGGCCATTCACACACTGAGGGCATTTGTGCTATACGGGAGCTAAAAATATCCAGATTTTCAGAGAAATTTTTACCCTTTCTCATTTATGTGTCTATGACACTCAGCTCTGCCAAGAAGAATGGGGCAGCTCCCCTTCATCTCAGTGTTGAGACCACTTGCAAAAAGCTCCTTAATGAGAGGAAAGACAGGTATTTTTGCCTTAAATCTGGACTACTTGATGGTTTCCTTGGACTTAGATAAGCACATCTGATTTTAAAAGGACAGGCTGGGAAAGGTCCGGCAGCTCTAAGTTGCTGCCCCCACATTAGGGACATGTAGTTCCTTTGAAACATGCCCTGAAGCGCTGACTTCAGTCCCCAGGGTAATAAATTAACACATTTTAATAGCCCAGGCAGTGCATGGAGGAGCATCAGATGTTCAGTGCTGACCCACTACAACTGCTACCTTTGCTACTGCTCATCCACGGGTGGGCTTAAAACACTGCCAGAAGAGAAATACCAGTCCAGCAGGCTTTGAGGAGAAAAACAGAGCAAAGAAACCACAATTTTTGGTTGGCAACAGCTTCTTGCAACTAAGAAAAACAACCAAACAGACCCACACTGCCTCATTGTACACCACACATGATAGATTACATGGAGGAGAGACCAGGGCAACAAAAACTTCACATTAAAGCAGTGATTTAACGCCACACAGCACATCATCCACTGCATTCAGATCACCACATGATTCCCAACTCCATCTGCCAGCAGTTGAGGACAGAGAGCCACATCTCCCACGTTTTGTATTCCCAGGTGAACCATTTATCCACAGGGAGCACTAATGCAAGCTGCCTTCATGCTATGCGCAAGGGCAAAGGATGCTGTCACCCCTTCAGACCCCAAACAAACAGCTGAGAGCTTGATTGGCTTCAAAGCTAAAGGAAGGGAAACTAAAAAGTTGAGTTATCAGATCCAAAAAAAGACACTTGGTCTATGCCATGAGAGCCTGAAAAATGTTATTCTGGGGCAAGGGAATCTGAGCCTGTACCAAAGCAATTTTTTACAGGGCACAGAAAATATGTGGAAAAAGGAAAAAAGAAACCCAAAACCACCACTCTTGTGCACATGGGAATACACCCATCACCACCACACTTCTGCTGGAAGTGACTGGCTTAGTTTCTAACTTTTTCCTTCCTGCACAGCCCTGAACTGACCTCTGAAATCCCATAGGAAGTAAGAGAAAATTCTTAAATTCTTCACTGTAAGAACTATTTGCCCTGTGCCAAGCCTGGATTGCAACTATTTAAAGAACTCTCCCAATTACAGCTGGTTTAAGTCGCTTTCTGGGAGTCATTTAGAAACAGAATTATTTTGATTAAGTCAGGATTTCTTGGTATTTGCCTGCTAGATATAGGAATAAGGACAGGAATTATATTCATTTTAGGCATGTGCTTGGGGTCGCTAAGGCAGAGGTTGTTCCTTGCAAGGTGAAAGGCCACTGGGAGCGCTAAGATCCTGATGGATTTGGTCAGTGCAAACCAACTGGGTCATGGAGGACAATGCCAAACCCTGCCCTCTGCCTGGGTAATGTGCAGGCACTTGGAAGCAGCTCAGCAGGACACACCACAGCGTCCTAGGAGCATCCAGAGAGCAGATTAAATCCAGCTCAAGTTAAGTTCTTCTTAGAACTTAAGTTCTTCTTAGAAGAGATCGTTGTAAGGTGATCCAGCGTTCTGTAGGCCCCACGGGATACACTCCTTGTAGAATCTGTTGTGAAACAGGACTCCCAGTTTACACCAGTGCTGGGGAACACTGCCCAGAGCATTACTGGCACAACAATAAAAGGCGAAGAGCTCTCCTCTTTGCCCCGAGGAGCTTCTCCACTGAGGAATTCCCAATCTAAACAAAGCAATTGTGCATCATATTGGTGTTGTGCTCCCTCCTCCAAAGCAAGCAGGATTTAAAGTGAAACACTTGGGATTACACCAAGTTCTAGGAAAACAAAAAAATTAAGCTGCTCAGATGAATTCTTTATCCATCTTGCTCCAAATGAGCTGTATTACGCACATGTATCTGAACATACAACAGGCACACTCAGTTTCTGTGCCACACTCACACACTTTGCAAACAAGTGAAATTGCAGCAGCAGGCATTTCACAGGAGCAGACAAGGTGGGAGGAGAGCAGGTGGCTCAGTTTTGCCAGCTCCTGGCCCTCTGCCCTTGGCTCCTCTTCCAGCTTTGCTGTCACCATCAGCAGTGCTGATTTGGCCTGTGAGCAGAAGACAAGAATGAGGAAGAAAGGAAACCTCCCTTTCACTTCTCAAGCTTTGTGTTCCTGTAAAATGGTGATCTAGAATTAAGATACTGCAAGTAAATTATTCACCTGGAAGGAAAGGATGCTTCAACTAATGCTGCATTTCTCCCCTGCCCACCCTTCTCTCCAGCACAGACTTCATTGCTGAAAAAACCTCTGACAGGCTGAACTGCAAACTCAAGGAATTTTCACTAAGGTCTAGAACACTCTGCACTGCTTTGCTACCACTCATGGTGTGCACAGCAAAGGCAGCCTGGAACACCTACACTCACCTGGCTCTGTATCAAGTATTTAACCAAAGATTAAATCTAGTCCAGCCCATCGTAACACTCTCCAAAACCAACCACTGATACATTGCTGAGACAGTTATTAAAGGGCCAAAGAACACCCTCATAGCTAAAGAGACTGAGTGACTTAGGTATTGAAATCACACTTGGCATCAGGCAGTTCACCTCAAATTTTGCTAAATCCAAACTGTTTCTCCTATCCTTTCTTTGTGGTTTCCTTCTGGAGAGTTTTGTTTTGTTGGCTGTAATTTGTAGCCTTTAAAGGCTGCTGTTGCTAAACTAAAACCATGTGTGCTTTCCCGTGGGCAGAAGAATCCCATTTTGTAGCCATTAGATCTTTTTGGTATTGGGCTGGCTCATATGGATCCCTTTTGGGCAGATGGGGAAAGCAGAGGGGGTGGCTGGGAACGAAGTCTGTACACCCAGGAATTCCCATCCCACCTGCAATCTGGTTAATTGATACAAAAAGCTCCCATCATGCGTTTCATTGATTTGTATGAAGCTGATGTTCATTTGACTCAGTGTCTTGCAGCACAGCAAACAAGCTCCAAGTAGAAAGAGGAATAAAACAGAAGTGGAGCTTCATTCTCTCCAGGCTGTGTGCCAGTGCAGGGAAGAACAGCTCCTGGAGAGTCAGCTTTGTCTAGTCTTAGGACTTAGAGTCAGCGCATAAAGCACATTTCTGCCAAGATGCACCATTAAAGATTAGAGTAGGTCAGCTGCAGCCTGCAGGATCGAGTGTTCATATGGTGAATGTTTTTACATTGAAGAGAAATACTTTTCCACTCAAGTATGAGTAGGAAGTATTAAACACACAAGTGGCTGCACTGAAAGGATCTAGAAAGAGCTTAACAAACCCTGGAGAACAGATTACAGGTGATGCTGTGAATACAAGCAGTGCAGGTTCAGGAAAAGGCAGTGTCAGTGTGGCATGAGCCTGAGCTCCAGAAACAACCCAAGGAACTGGCCGAACATGGAAAGAACCATCACAGGAGCCCCAGACTGTCCCACAGCACACTCATCTCCATCACCTCGAGAGCTCACCCTTCTTCCAAGCATTTACCAGGATTTTATTTCCCAGCAGTCTCAGTAAAAAACTAAAACCAGAAGAGTATGCTCACAGACAGCACTTGACTCCCTACCCCTCTTTAAGGAATGCTGCTGGAAACTCCTGTTTGGGCAGCAGGAAGAAGTCAAGCCCTTGCATCAGCCTCCAAAGCCAAACAGGACCAGCCAGCCTGGCCAGAGAGAGCAGCTGTCCCTTCAGTGGGGGACAAACTCAGCTATGCAGCCTTTCTTGAAATGCACCCAAAAATAACAGTGAGTGCCACCTAGAGATCAGAGCTCCAGCCGGGAGGCAGCCAAGCTGCACTACAAATAAAAGATGTCAGGGGCTGATTTATTCCTTGCATGGATGAGGAGTCAAACTGTAGCCAAGAGAGGCTCTGGCTTCTTTAAATAACACCAGGTAGGTATGCTTTCAACTGCAGCTTCTCCCCAGAAAGACACCAATTCAGTGAAGAAGATTTGACTCCATACTGTTATGCTCTTGATGGGCAAAGAACATCCCTTGGCTTCAAAATGCTCAGAGCTCTTTGGTTTGGGGAAGGACAGTTTCAAGATGAGGGTTTATTTAGGACTAGTGTGTACCTAGCAGTAAGTTTGAGGCAGATACCTGTGCATCAGTGGGGGACACCTGGTAAAATTAAATTTTACCCGTGGAGAACAAATACAATTTCTAACCATTATTTTTTCCACAAATGAGAGCCAAAGCTCTGCACCACCTTGTTCAGTGCTGCATCCCCTGCCTGACACGTCCTTGGACCTCGCAGGGTTTGCCCTGAGCTACTAAACTGGATCAGACTCATCACTCTGAGTCCTGCCTATGGATATTTCCAGAACCTAATAGAGCACAGCCAAAGTCTGCCCAGAGGCTTTTCTGCAGGTGCACAATGATTAATTGGTGCACATTTCCATATCACAAATTAAAAAGATCTCAGCTTGCTTGAAATGCAGCATATTAACCTCTGAAACTGGCAGTCATGGATACCAGCTTCAAAAAGATTAATATCAATACAACAGAATCCCAAAGGATAGCATCCCACTGCTGCCAGATTTTCTGGAGCTCAAAATAAGGCATTTTGAGGCTTTTTTAAGGTAGCAACTTTCCATGCTTATTTTATTAAGAAAACACCCAGTGTGGTTCATATTTATAGATAGAATCCAAGAAGTTGAGGAGGGCGAGGGGGATATCATTGCCAGGGAAAGCTGTGGACATGGATGGAGAGACAGCTAACTGAGAGCAGGAAGCATACTGCCATTGTCACAGTTAATTACCAAGAGTCTGAAAAGGTTTCTTACCAAAATAACAACTCTGTTAATTCAGGGCATTCTGCAGGTCCATTGAGGCTGCACAGTAACAGTGCACACAGTAAATGTGGAGCAGGAGATGCAGCAGCAGCTTGGAGACACCAATCTCACCCTGCACTCACTGAAGTCTGTGTCAGAAAAGCTAATAATCATTAAGCTGCCATCTTTTATTTCTAATTATTTGTCTCCACAGCAGGGTTTCTCCAACCATCAAGCAAAAGGGAAGCAAGTCTCAAAGGCGTAACTGTTTTGAAGTGGGTTCACAGCTGCCACCGTATGAATGGCTCTCCAAGAACAGTAGCAACTGGTCTGCATAGCTCATGGAGCTGGGAGGGAAAGCATCTCTGTTTAGGCTGGTTTTCAATGTCGGTTTTTAGGTCAACTAAAACAGCTTTTCTTATGCAACAGAAAGCTCACTTGCTTTGGAGTTTTTGCTTTCATTTAATTAGATGGTAATTCAGAGGGCAGCGCTGCTATTCTGAACACCACAATGAGAACTGTTTTCACTGCTTTACAAAGCAACAAAGTGAAAACACTGAGCTAAGCAGGCCCTAGAACTTGACACCACTCAGCAACTGATGGTCTCTTCTGACAGGGTGGGACAAGTGAAAGAGATACCCTGCTGCCACATTTCCATAGAATCCTGGAATCATTTAGGTCGGAAAAGCCCTTAATATCAAAGAGTCTAACCATTAACCCTCCGCTGTCAAGCCACCACGAACCACGCCACTAAGTCCCACATCTACGAGGATTTTAAATGGGGACTCGATCATTGTCCTGGGCAGCCTGTGCCACTGCTTGATGACCTTTTCCATGAAGAAGTTTTTTCCCTAATATCCAAATTAAACCTCCCCTGGCACAGCTTGAGGCCATTTCCTCTTGTCCTGTCTCTTGTTCCCTGACCAATCCCTCCCCGGCTGCCCTCTCCTGTCAAGGAGTTGTGGGGAAACAGGTCATCCCTGAGTCTCCTTTTCTCCAGGGTGAGCCACCCCAGCACCCCCGGCTCCTGCTGCTCCAGCCCCTTCTGCAGCTCTGTTCCTTTCCCTGGACATGCTCCAGCCCCTCAATGTCTTTCTCGCTGTGAGGGGCCCAGGACTCACGCCAGGATTCAAGGTTTGGCCTCACCAGTGACCAGTACAGGGTGACTGCCGTGGTCCTGCTGGCCACACTAGTGCTGGTACAGGCCATGTGTTATTTGCCTTCTTGCCCACCTGGGCTCATGTTTAGGCACTGTCGACCAACAGGAGAGGTTAAAGACAAAAATCTCACTGAAAGGTGCTAGAAACCTCATTTGTTCTTCCTCTTTGGGCGATGTGTAAACAAGAACTAAGGGGAGACCCAAATTCACAACACAACAAGCTGTTCAAGGGCTCTGCAAAGCAATGCCCATCTCCAGGTCACCTGTGAATACTGGGATAGAAAGAAACAACATGTACAGTTAAAGATAAGTGGCTTCCAGCATCACCAGTGTCACCCTGTGGAAAGGCAGAGCCCAAACACAGCCCATGAACGGACACTCTGTACTTACCACCACAGACACAGCTCTGAACAATTTTTCAGCAATGATTTCACCTTGGATTTCTTGACAGGCTTTAAATAATGGCAACACATGTGAATCTCAGCTTGAAGGTCAAGAGCAAAACCCCCAACAGAGGCTCCTGTTGCATTCTCAGCATTTTCCTTCACGGTTTCTGCCCCGCAGCTACTCCTGGCTTCCCTTCATGGAAGCTGCTGGTGTGTCACTTTCAGAACTGATTCCTAACACTTACCAGGTCAGGAGAGATTATCTTACTAAAACTCCTATACATTTTATGTTTACCTACAAGATAAGCTAAGCTTAAATATGGAGAGGCAATCTGAACCAGCTGTTTTCTCAGCTGGGAGAGAGTCAGGAGTGTCCCTGAGCCAGTGAAACTGTTCCACATCCCCTTTATCTTTGCTATCCCTAACAAGGTACCATATGGCTTTCTTTGTTTGCTGACAAAGATTGACACCAATTATTCAGCAGGCAGCAAATTTCATCTCATATCAGGATCAAAATCTCCGAAGTCTTTACCAAGCAGGACCACCAAAATACAATTCTCTCCCTTCTGTGTGATACATGCAAGAAAACAGGCAAAAGTAATATGGAGGCTATTCTGGGGAGAGCAAACCAAGGATTGTCCAGGTTAGCAGCATTTCCCAAGAAAGAAATTCACCCTTGACCGGACACTTGTCATAGCCAGATGGGCGACTGCCCTAAGGGTCTGCTCAAGCACTGAGCAGGAAGACTCTCTGGCCAAAGACCTGCTCCAGGCTATGCTGGCACAGCTGCAGCTGTTGTGCTGGTACAGCTCTGCCTCTCACTAATCCATTCCAACCATCGTGCAAGGGAGCAGTTGTATCTTGCTCCACATATAAGCTCACAGCAGCTTCTAGCTGTAGCTTCCATGCCAGGGAGTCTTATTCTGCATTCAAATGGCTGCTGGGTGTTTGGTGGGGTTGAAGCTCAGCACCTCTGACCAAGGCAGGTTTTCTAGTTAATTAACAATCCTGCTTTTGGAGATTTGGTAGCAAAGCTCATTCAGATCAGGAGGCAGCTGCTCATCTTCCAAATACAGTGCTCACTTCTGAGTAAGAACAACAGGTTTAAGCTTTGATTTGATTCATCTCTCCTGCCCCACCATAAGGCATTGTATAATGATGCTGAGTTTAAGAATAAAGCAATCTGTTCCCAGCACCTTTCTCTGCTTTCCCTTCAAGTCTTTCATCAATAACTGGCAGCACATGGAATACTTAGGCACAGAGCAAAGCTGCTCTAAATGTCCTCAGCCCTTTCCCTTACTGGAAGAGGAGAGGGTCTTACTGGGGAAGAGGAGTGATGGAGAGGGGAGGGGAAAGCTTAGCAGGAGGACAGTTTGAATTTAAAAAAAGAAAAAAGTAAATTTAAATTTACTGAAGTTTCCAGAGAACATAACCTCGATGCAAAGGCATCACTGCATCCAGAGAAACAGCTTCACCAAGAAGATCCCTTCCTTCCCTCCACCCTGAGTACAGACACCTTGTCCCCAGAGTCTTTAATATACAAACACCACCTCACAGCCAAGTTCATGCCAGGCATCAAACCTCTGCAGG
This sequence comes from Hirundo rustica, assembly GCF_015227805.2. Lineage (NCBI taxonomy): Eukaryota > Metazoa > Chordata > Aves > Passeriformes > Hirundinidae > Hirundo > Hirundo rustica. The sequence goes on from NC_053474.1 coordinate 6,629,264, forward strand.
GAAACCATCAGAATCCACCCCACCAGGGCAATTTTTTTCCCCCATGCAAAGCAGGCTCTCCATGAACACAAACTGAAAACATCAGTGCCTGATGCTCTTCTCCAAGCTCAACATGCATTCCCCCTCCTCTCCTGACAGAACGGCCTCAGGCTCCTCTCCGTGCCCTGCAAAGTCCCAAACACCCGTGGTTTGCAAAGGGCAAGGTGGTCCAGTGCCATTAGAGAGCCCCTTTCACAACCACGGCACTGACTTGCCACCCACAGATGTCAGGAGACATCCTGGGAAGAACAGAAAGCGTTGTTCTCCAGTCGCAAAAATATTTTCCCTTTCCTTTGCTCACTTGCTGACACTTAGTGGGTTTTTAATCCCAGATCAGTGCCCCACAGCCTAGGCTGGTAGGAAAAACTACTGCTGGAGGCTTCTTCATATTTATAAAATTTCCAAGCCAACTAAGCACTTATCAACATCCAAACTCTTAACACACACACAGGGACAATAAATCATGCTGTTTGACAACAACCAATGTTTCAGAGTTTAAGACAGAATAAACAGGTCAGTTCATTATTTAAATAGGTCACTAAGTCAAAGCAACTTGTTTCAACTATTTCCACCCACTGATCTAACAAAGCAGGTACTTACCCAGAGATGAGAGAGCCAGGCCAACCACAAAGGCGAGGCAGGAAAATCCATCGTGGGACAACGGATAGGAGAGAAAGGAGAAGAGACACTGGTTAAAAAGCAGTTCCAGCTGAACATGAAAAACCCTTGCACCCACCAGAAAAAACCCTCCAGCCACAAAGCCAAGTGCTCACACTTGTACCCACATGAGCAAGGCAACAGAGCAAACTTCAGTATCTGACTCTTCCAGAAGTGAACGTGGAACCGGATGTTCACGGTCAGCCACTTCTGAGAAATGTAAACACCAAGTGGGGAAGGGAAAAAAAAAAAAAAAAACCAAAAACATCAGCTCGTCATTACCTAACGCTGATAATACAGCGAGCGGTGACGCAGGAGCCCATGCCCGCCAGGCTCCAGGAGTGCCGCCTCCCTCCGGCCCCAGGGCACAGCCGGCCTGCGGGAGCAGCGGGCTCCGTGCACTCCTGCGCCCGACCAGCTCCTCTGCGCTTACAGAACTTCTCGTGCAAACTTCTGGAGGGCTGGACACAGCCCAGCGCCACCGGCCCCGGCCGCACAGGGCTCCAACTGAGCCCTCTAGTGGGCTTCAAAAATTTCACAAAACACCAAGAGCCTTAATTTAATTAACACTCGGCCGGAGGCCTCTAAACCCTAATCCTCTCCACAAAAGGATCATTAACTAAATTAAGAGATTCAAGAGAGCAACGGTGCTCCCAGCTGCGGCAGGGCTGGTTGTGAGCTCCAGTGAGCGCACACCAGGGCCTGAAATTCAGACAGACCCTGGCCCATACAACAGCCCCACTGAGGGTACAGGGACCCTTACATGGGCACACAGTCAAGCACTCATGGCACAAGTCTGGCATGATGCCAGAGTCAACAGTCACCCTGAGTCATGGAATGCTTTGTGTTGGAAGGGACCTTAAAGCTCATCTCATGCCAAACCCACTGCCACGGGCAGGGACCCTTCCGCTAGACCGGGCAGAGAGAAGGGCACAAGCCCATACCCAACCTTTGGGATACACCATGACGCCAACAGTCCCAGTGCCATCATCTCCACCAAGACTGAAAACCCAAACTACTGAACCAGGAGAGGAGCTGGAGGCACCATTTGTTTTTTAAGTGTTATTATCCAGCCTGGATGCAGGTAGAGAGCAGCTCTCATTTCAAGAGGCAGCCTCAGTCCCTCAGCTGAAGGCTGGGAAAACACCTCCATCTTGGTCAGCGCTGCCAGCATAAACAGCAGGAAGGGCTCTCCTCACCAACAAGATAGGGTGTACCTTGGCAGAAGAATTCACAGCATGCAGGGTGTAGTAAGGGAAAAGCCTTCACAAAGGTTCCCAGCCTACTACCTCACCCCTACATGACAGGGATGGAGATCCTCCCTTTGCAAGTGGCTCTCTTGGAAAGTCGCCTCCAGCTTCTGGGCCACGCAGAGGATACAGAGCAGCTGTGAGGAGCACATCCGTGAGACACCTCATTAGTGCGGTGAACAGGAGCAGAAGAGCTTAATTACAGGGCAGGAATCAGTCCCTCTGGGTTTGAATACCAGCAGCAGCCTCAGTAGGGCTGTGCTGTCCCACAGGACAGGCATTCCTCAAAAGTGCCCGCAGCCAATGTCACCTCTGCCCGTGGTGAGCAGGGTCCCAGCTGGGGCTGTAAATGGTCTGCAGAGCCTCAGGCTCCAAATGTGAGGAAACAAAATGAGGAAGGATTCAGGTGTTGCTTGTAGAAACAACTTCTCTACCAGCAGCTGTCTGCACAGGTCTGGAGGTGCTAGTGCAGCTCACCTATAGGCACTGGTCCCCTGATTTTGGTGCTGTGTGTGAGCACCTCAGTCTCCAAAGCAGCTTTTGAGGCTCAAATTAAGCAGTTCACCAGGACAGAGACAGCAGTGGCTGCTGGCGAGGTACACTCCACAGTCTGCCACAACCTGGGCAGGGTTTTTGGGATGGCCAGAAGATGCTTTAGAGTACTATCTCTCCTCAGACCACCACAGCCTCCCCTGGAACCTCAGCCCTCTAGGGTACCAGCCAAACTGGTCACAGACCCTCCATGTTTGGGACTGAATGCTGGACAGTATCTGCAGAGGTTTCCATTTTTAGTCTTTTCCCCTATCTCCTCCCTGCATCTCCTCAGTCGAGCCTCCAGGATAGAGTCAACACGTCAATGCCTCCTTGTCCAAAGATGCAGGAACAACTGCTCCCAGAGCTAATGAGGCCGTCTTGCTCTGACCCAGGGCAGTTTTTGGCATACACAGAATAAGCAGTCCTCTCTATGTTCACCTCCAGGGAAAATCAGAAGAGCTCCCATCTCCCCAGCCTGGGAAAGAACACAGATGGTCACAGAGATTAAAGCATACAGAGAATTAACCACCCTATGCAAATGAGCTTCTTCATCCAGCCCAGCACTGCCAGGCAGTTTGATGTCCAGCACTTTGATGTGATCATCATGGGTTGCTGAGCTCCAATAACAGCCTTGTATTGACCAGGACAGAGGCCAGGAAGCTGATGAAGACAGTTTGTAAGGAAGGCAGGATGCAAACTGCCAGAGCCAGGCAGCTGCTGAAATCATATTCACCTCATGCTGCAGCAGAAGAAAAAGCAGCAGCACCAGAAACAACCCTGGTCAGCAGCACAGATCAATTCTGCACTTGGATAATTTATACGTTCCCAATCAAAGGCAGCTTGGATGGAGGAAGCAGTGCTGCAACCACGTGAGCCATCTGCAACTCCAGATGCTGCTCGTACAGCACCAGGCATCCATGGAATGGCAGAAGAAAACCCATACTGGCTCCTGCTGTCTTTCCTAGAAGGCTGAAATCTTGGCTCCCAGCTGAGGCATGGGATCAGTCAGCACAATACACTGACATGGTGCCACATAACCTTCCCCAGAAAGGCAGTTTCTCCAGGCTACCTCCCAGGGAGGAGCTGCACCTCAAACCCACCAGCAACAGGTTTAAATCTTATTCCATTTTTACTCAAAGCCATTTTACTTTACTTTAATACTTTAAAAAAATTCCAGCAGCCATGCCCAGCTGCCAGTGGATCCTTAGGGCCAAGTTTCAGGCCATGCCATGTTGCAGATGACTGCATTTACTATTAAAAGCCTCCACTCTGCACCCGAGGAAATTCTCAAGCAGTGCTGACCCCGTCTGCCAGCCTGTGAGCCTCTGAGCAGCCACGGATTGGCCAAGGCCAATCGCAGCCATATGGGAGAGGTTCACCTCCACGTCAGACACAGCACCTCCAGCACAACATCAACGCAGACGCACAAAGTCACGTTACAGCTCAACGTGGCTCTGTGCTGGGCTAACATCTGCCCTCCCTCGCTCCCACACTCAGCGTTTGAGTTCACCCAGGGGCAGGGAGGCAACTTGTGCTGTCCTGTCCAGTACATACCCTCAGCAGAGAAAAAGAGCTCCCCTCCAGTTCTGAAGTGCCCGCAAGCAGCTTACCCCATCTTCAAGGGGTTTTGGAGAGTGGATATAGAAATACAAGCCCTTGGATGGCTGGTACTATCCAGTGAGCACCTAAACCACTGCAGTAGTCAGAGGGATCAGGTCACAGAGGTCACATACAGCATGATACACAGCTGCCCTAACACCCTGGTGGTGCTTTGAGGCATCAGTCCACCCCACTCTCCCCCACAATGCTGAAGTCAGTGCCAGCACTGACTTTTCCAGGCCCTAAAGCTCAGAGCTTCCCCACAGCTGCCCTGCACTGCCTTGTTAGCAATACCTACCAGACTGCTGTAATGCCACTGCAGTCAACTCTGAAGGCTCCCAGCACGTGCCAAGCCTCACATCTCCTCCTTAAATCCAGTTCTGGTCAACTGTGGCCAGATGTAATTACCTACATGAAAGGCACTCGAAGCAGTCTCTAATAAGAGGAGGTATTCATGCCATCAGGCTGGGGTTCCTCCTCTGCTGCTTTCCAGAGCTCAAAAACTTGCCTCATATTAAGTAGACCAGCAAGAAGTTCACCTCATTCCTTGTTACAAAACCTGCCTTTCCCAGTAATGGAAGGAAAAGTTTCTCAGTCATCTATTCACAAATGAGTGGAGAACATTTTAACAGGATTTGTTCATTTAATTGAATAGCACACAGGCGCTTTATTTTTGTTGGCAATGGGCTTTGAGGTGAGCAAATGGAGGAGCAAGGGCAGGCCCTATGCCCCAAAACACTTCTCAGTGGCCAGGAAACATGTCCAGGTCGAGCCTGCATCCTTATACAGCCCGGGATGGGCCTGGGGTGGCTCCCACAGCCTCAGCATTGTTACCCTGGTTTTTCTGAGCCTTTTGATTTTCTTAAATGGAGTCAGATCTTTTTAGTTATTGTACAATATTAAGAGCAGTTTTCTACCTTTCCCACAGATGTAACATAAACAAATCCTTTGTTTTTCATTCTCCGTCCTTTGTTTACATATTTCTAACCTGAAAACAATGGTAACTGACAATTGGTCTGGCCACTGAGGCTGAGGGGTGAAAACCCCAAAAAGCCAATCTTCTGCTAGACCCAGAAATGTATAAAAAGTAAAAAATAAACAAAAGGGCTCTCTTCTCTCCGCTCTTTCAGCTGGGAGCTGGATCAGAAGAACCTCTGTGAAAATCTCTTGTCTGCGTGTGACTGCTTTGTGTGTCTCGGTGACACAGCATCTTCCCAGAGGGGTTCCCAGCTGCCCCAAATCACCAGGCAGTCAACACCAGGGTTGACACAGTAGAACAAGACACCCCAAGTTCCCATCAAGCCTCTTCTCCTAAAATCTGCCAATGAGCAGCAGTTTTGGTGCCTTCCTGGAGCCTCAGGGTCTGACCTGAGGGGGTTGAAACAGCAAAAAACTGTTCCAACACAGCAATTGTGTCCTGACACAGACTGCAAGCTGGGAGCCCAGATGGTGGTTGTGTGAGCCCTGCCCACGGCACCCCATCCTCATCTGGCAGTCCAGGCTTTTCTCAGGGGACATCAGGAGGGGACTAGACACAAACCATACTAATTGGATAGACAGAGAGTCCTGCAGCCCTACAAAGCTGCGAGCAGCTGCTCAGAACCTCTTGTGAATCACAAAAATAGTTTCATATACAGAGCATGGATTAAATGCCACAAACACCCTTTTTGTCCCTCTGTGCAAAGTGCATTTCCCACCACTGCGGTCCCAAAACAAAATCCAGCCCCGCAGATCAAACCAGGAAATTTAGCAAACTTTGAGCATGAACAATAGCAGGAGGATTTTCCAGACCTTCAAGCTTGTTTGGCAAGTCCCAGATTATGTAAAGCGCTGCTCTACCATTGTCAGGGAAGCCGTGCCCTGTGCCAAAGCCAGCTGGCACCACACTGCCCACCCATCACTGCCTGCACCCAGCAAAGGCAGCAGGCCTTGTGCAACACCACAATCTCCTTCCCAGGCATTTCCACTGCAGCAGCCACTGCCTTTCATTTTACACCTCATTTTTTTATGATTAATCATCTTCCCAGGGTCCCGGTTTTCTAGCCCGTTCTGCACAGGTGTCTGGTGGCCTGGATGAAGAGTCTGCTTTGTGTCTACAAGTTGGCTTTACCATGGCTGTGCCCAGAGGTGAAAGATCCCTTCCATGGTTTAACTAATCCTTGGCTTTTCTGCCAGTTGGGCCACGCCAGAGGGCTGAAGTGCTTATCCCTGTGCACACATCCTCTGGGAAAACAATACCTCATTCCACATTCAGCACCCAGCTGGAAAAACCCCTGAGGCAGGCAGGATGGTAGCCGGCATCCCTGGTATCCAGCTCGGCTCCAGGCATGATCCATGTCCCCCGGCAATGGCCTCGAACATGGTCCCGGTGCATTTACCTAATTAAGACTTAATGAAGTAGGGAGATCTATTGTGGGCCTGGCAGGAGAGCAGATGTGCCCCCTGAACCCAGCCATTGCTGGGAAAGCACAGTGCTGTCTCCAAGGTGAATCAACAAGAAAAGCTCAGGCCAGGATGCTCAGCCCTGCAAATTCCACACCTCTGCTTTCTCAGAGCAGGGACAGAAAATTATTTCCCTGGTCATCAGCAGCCTCTAGTGGGGAGACACGGGCAGCTGTAGTGGCTTCTTCGGTCAGACCCCAGAGCCCCAGCCAGCCCACCCTGGCTGTTCCCACCAGCTCAGAAGGGGATGGCATGACAAAATCTCAGTGTCATGGTATGAGGGACTTGAGCCATCACGGCCTTCTTGGGATAACAGTGGTGTGAGACTGCTCATCACCCAGGTGCTGGTCCCGGGCGAAATAGGGACAACCAACTGCAGCCCCTCCTGGTGAATCCCATGTCAGAGCTCACACAAATCACGGCATGAAGCAAAATTCGTAAAAAGGACAACCAAGACATACCCCTCCTTCCTGGGCAGCTCACTAGAGATACCTCTGTGCTAATGATGGGCAAGTCTGTCCCCTTCCCAAATCACACCTCCAACCACAGCATCCAGTGTGACCAAGAGACAATTATGACCCTAAACTTCCAGCCACCACAGCCTCGAGCCTCTTCCTGGCAGCTGTGAACACAAAGGTGAAACACTGCTGAGCACAGACAGAACAATTCCTGCCCTCTAGGACACGGACCACTTGCAGCCTGCCTTGCCCTCCAGGGAATAGCTGGGGATGGAGCTCAGAAAAACCCTGCTATCTATGAAATCAGTGACATAACTTTAAAGTGCCCTCCTGGGAAAACAGCTGATGTTTTGCCTTTTTTCTGAGAGATCCTCTCCCCACCATTGGCTCCAAAAGGACCGTGCCACCCTGCGGGGACGCACGGTGCAGAGCGATGCGGCTGCAGGCAATTCCAGCAGCTGCCAGGCTGCGTGTCAGGAAGATGGAGCCTCATCCAGCAGCACAACTGCAGATGAGAAGGCACTTTCTCTCCTCAGCAGGTCTCATGCCCTCCTGAAAGGCCTGAAGTTTCTCCTAAGTGCGAGGAAAAGTGAAGTGAAGGGACAGGAGAGCCCCACATCCACTGAACATGTTGAGCACGATCGTGGGAAGCAGTCTGATGCACAGATCAACTTTTTGCTGCTGCTGACTCACTGTTATCATCACCACAGAGAGAAGCAGCATATCCCCCACTTCATCAGAGAAACTGAGGGGCTGCCAGCACCATGAGCTGGAGGAGACCCATGTCTACACAGGCCCCAGAACTGGGAGAGGAACTGTACTCCTGGGGGGTTGCAAATTGTTCCACAAGTTTCAGCTGCCTCCTCTCAGAGACAGACAGGGTGCAGCTACACCACCGTGGGCACAGTGGCCATGAGAAGGACAATGGCTCAGAGGAAGGATGAAGCCAGACACGAAACCTCAGATCCACGTCACCCCAACTCTGGTGCAAGTTACTCCCATGGACTAACCGGGTTACTCTGGCAGAAAGAGGACGCAAAAGAGACCTGACTCTGGGTCTCTCCTACAACTGCATCTCTGCTTCCACTAAGCCTCAGGAAGGCAGCACAGGGATAGGAACGTTCTGGGATGCACCTTGCAAAAACCCAACTTGCTCCCGTGCCCCAGGGCAACTTCTCTCCCACAAGGCAGCACAGATTCCCTGCACCACCAGCCTTTCCCGTGCTGGCCGTTTGCTCTGGCTCAGCTGTTCCTGCTGCCGTGGCAGAGCACGTGTGACATGTGACAGTGCCGGGGGCCAACGGCGCACCCCGAACCTCGGCCCTGCACGCCTCGCACAGCCTGACCTCACAAAGGGCACGTGTGACTGACATCAGCCCCCGTACTGTCCGACCCCTGGCTCAGCCTGGCAGCCCCACCGAAGCCCACCACAGCCCTCACACAAACCGCAGAGCAAGCGCTGGTTCTCCCCGAGCGGGAGCCTCGGCGTAAGTCAACGCTCGGGCAAGGAGGCAGCTGCCAGCAGCGCTGAGCCAAGGCACACCCCTCCATTGCAACACAGCCCTAAAGATAGTCACTGTCCCCCGCTGTCCCCTGCCGTCCCACCAGCCGCTCGGAGCCCGCCAAGGAGCGGGGAAGGCAGACGCCACCGGCACAGACAACGGCAGGGACTAACGAGCAGGTTCAGCAGCCTCTCGTCCCACCACGACTGCAGGAGGGCGAAATTCAGGAGAGGAAGAGATTGCAGGAACCGCCGGGCACCCCGCACACGCCTCTGGTTGCAACATCAGCGCGAAGTGTCCCCGTCGAGGAGGGCACGTGAAGACATCGACCCGCCCACGGGCGTGGGGAAGTCGATGGGAGGTTTCAGCGCGGCCCCGACCGGCACTGGGACAGGGAATCGACGGCAGGAGCGGCCCCGCAGCTCGGCCACTGCCGCCGGCTTTGGGAACCGCCCCGGCAGGTGCAGACGGGATCTCGGGGAGAGAGCGCGGCCGCCCCGAAGCCACAGGCTGAACTGCTGCATCTCGGGCACAGCCCCAGCAACACCGGATGCTCCAAGAACCAGAGCTGGACTCATGCCAAAGCGGGAGCTGCCACCTCTCAGGAAGGGACACCAGTGCTGCTGCCGCGACTGTGGGGTGCAGGGGGGACCCCGCTCCCCGAGGCTGCACCTGCCTTTTCCCCGGTACTGCAACAGTGGAAACAACAGTACGGGGGGAAACATCCGAGGCAGGGCCCCATCCACCTCCTAAGCATGAATCCACTGTGGGTGGCCCTCCACATCCTCCCACGCAGCCCCACTCAGAGTGTCTAGGACAGCCCTAGTGCACCCCATTCCTCCCACACCCAGCCTGACCCTACTAGGGATCCCCCCACTCCAGAGCACCTCACTTCCCTTCTGCCCCACAGGCTTCCTGACAGTGCTGCAGGTGCTCTCCCAGTCTCCCCCAGTCCCTGAACATCTCCTATTTCTCCATAACCCCCTGATCCACACCTCAGTCACCCCACACCTAGACTGACATCCCCACCCCCCCCCCCCAAACCCTTAAGCACCCTAAAACACCTCACATCCAGCTTGACCTCTGTGGGTGCCCCTGGTTCCCGCAGCCCCAGGTCATCCCACATCCAGCCTGACCCCACCGAAGACCCCTTGCTTCCCAGGACCCCATGTCCCCTGGCAACCCCTCCACTCCATAACCAGCCAGAGCCCCCATGTGCCCGCACAGCACCACAACTCTTCCTATAACCCCGCAGCCCACGACCAGACTAACCAACCACGGGTCTCTCTCGGAAGCCCCAAATCCTCCAGAGCGTGACCCCTATAACCCCCACAGCACCCCAGGACCCCCACAGCACCCCCGCACCCCATAACCTGCCTGACCCCTACAGCCGTCACCCTCCGCCCAAACTTCTCTCACCCCATACCTGCCTGACACCCGAGAAACTGCCCCAGTTCCCTCCGTGACCCCCGGCCTCCGCCCGCTCACCGGAGCCGCCGCTCCGCTCCGCGCTGCCTCCACCTGCACCACCGGCCCCGCCCCCTTTGACGTCACAGTGCGAGCCCCGCCCCCTTTGGCCGCGCCCACTGGCTGCCGGAGGGGCGGGGCCCGCGCGCGCTGCAGTGGGCGGGCTCCGCAGGTGACGGGCAGGGGGTGGGGCCAGAAGATTCCCCTCAGCGCCCCCGTGACGTCATAGATCCAAATAAGGAGAAGGTGCCCCCACCGGTTTCCCTCGCGCCATGGCAGAGCCCCAAAGCCCACCCAAACCCGGCAGAATCAGGGCTTTTGTTGGGTATTTTTTGGTTTGTTTGGTTTTTTTGCTAATTTTCACTATTTTCCGAAGTTTTCTTGGGGAAAACCCCGACCTTGCTGGGGGCTGGAGAAGCCGGGTGTGTCCCCGTCCTGAAGCTGCGGCCTGGCCGGAGCCGGTAAGGGCGTCAGGGCCACTGAAGTGCCACCAAACCCGACCCCATTCCAGGGGCCACGCCCGGGTTATCGGTGCCGCGCAGGCGGCGGCTGAGGAGATAAGGGGGAATAGGGCCCCCGCGAGGACTGGGATGGAGATGGCGGCAGGATGGAATTCGGCCCCAGAACCAAGGGCTTCGCTGCCGTCTCCGTTGGTTTGGCGGTGGTTGCCCTGCGGGGCACTGGGTGCCGGCACTGGGCTGGAGTAGGCGGGTGCTAGCCGGGGTCACCCTCAGCAGCCGGGTCCCCCCAGCACCCCAGGGCCCCCGCACGGCCCCGTACCCTGACCTAGGGACGGGGTGTCCCCATGTGGAGGTTCCTGATGCCATCTAATGGTCACTGTCCTGGGGACACTGGCGAGGACCATCACTGTGTGTCCCACCGCTGCCTCTCCCAGGGCCGGATCCTACCCCGAGCTCAGAACCCGAACACCACGCAGCTCAAGCCTGAACAGGGGTTTGTACCCCCTCTCCCGCCCCGCCCTCCCTAAGCCTTCCCCGGTGAGGATGAAGGTTTAGGGGCTGGAAGAACCTCTAGGCCCTGCCGCGGGGCAGGAGCAGGGGAGGGGGAAGTGCCGGCTAATGTGATGAGAGGGGGATGAATCCTTAAGCTGTTAAGCCACTGCAAAGCCCCTCGAGTTCTGGCCCTGTTATCACCGACTTCTGCTCACATCTGCTCCCGGGGTTATTTTTAATCTGGTATTAAGGACTTGTGGGTCCTTCAGCAGGGGGAGGGGAGCTCTGCTTATCCCCCCTCCGGGCCATGGAGGGAGGAGCGGTGTTTTGTGGGCTGCACAGGTGCCTGTGAAACACTGTCATCAATCCTGCTGCTATTTGGGAACGGGAAAAGAACCCCTTTCACCCCCTCCCCTCCAGCACGAAGCCATCAGCTCTCCAGAGTATCCCAGCATTGGGGAAAGATCAGAGGGGGAACCAGGCAGGAGCCTCACACAAAGGGATGAGTTCAAAGATATAAAAAAATAAAGATTTATTAACATTGAGTAAAGTGCAACCTCAGCATGGTTTGAGGCTCAGCAACCATATGAATGGCAGGAGAGAAGCTCAGAAAGGGGAAACAGCCTGAGCAGGGCTGTGCCAGTGGGATCCTGGGACTGTACAAAGGCCTTAAAAACAGAAAAAACAGATAAATTATTTACAGTACCAATTGATTACAGGAGGGGGAAGGCTCACGAGCTGCCGCAGGCTGAGAGAAAGAACAGAGGCTGAGGCTGGGATGGGATGGGACATGGGCCCTGAACTGGTGTGTCAGCAGCCTGGAAGTTCAGGGCAGCAGATGGGGACAGCTGGGATTGTCCCTTGGCATCAGGCTCTAATTTGGGACAGGAAGATACAGTGAGGTGAAGCCTTGGAGCTGCTGCTCCTGCCTGGCTGGAACAGGAATTCTTCATGATTTCAAAAGGTGACAGGCAGGGATGATTTAAGAAACAGGATCAAGTCCTGTACTTGGACATTTCTGCTAAAAATCAGATTTTTCCAGACCTGACAAGACCTTAGCAGTCCCACAGAGCCGCCAAGGTGATGCTGGACATACCACTGGCACTGGCTGCTGGCTTCCTGGAGCTATGGGTTGGCAATGTCATCCTTAGTGGCAGAGAGACTCTGGCCAGGAGGGAATCCCACCGCTGGAGATGCCAGTGCCAACAGCTCCCTATGGCACTGCCCCAGTAACTGCAGATGGGATCTGCTGCATTTACAAATATGAGAATTTCTCTTGCCAGTATGTTAAACTCTCCAGGGAGACTGGAGCTGAACAGTGTTCCTCCTACTCACATACATGCAGAGCAAAGACTCCAGCGCTGACACACCGGGAGCCTCACTATGCATGTGTGAGCTTGTGGGGTCCAGTCCCTCTCCCATCTCAGTGTCATTTCTGACAAGATTAGGAAGACATTCCTCCCTGTGAGGGTGGTGAGGCCCTGGCACAGGTTGCCCAGAGAAGCTGTGGCTGCCCCTGGATCCCTGCAAGTGCCCAAGGCCAGGCTGGATGGGGCTTGGAGCAGCATGGGACAGTGGAAGGTGTCCCCATCCATGGCAGGGGGTTGAAACACGATGAGCTTTTAAGTGCCTTTCAACCCAAACCACTCCATCGTTCTATGAAATGCTCATCAAGGCACTAAAAGCTGCCCAGAGCAGCGCCTGCAGGGGACACATCTCAGTCTGGCAGCCTGGTCCACCCCCACTTCATGCTGGAAGAACTCTTGGGGTCTGAATCAGGAATTGTGCTCTGGGCTGGAGACAGGTAGGACCACATGACTTTGATCCACTCTCCCTTCTGGCCAGTAGGAATATGAATCAAGTTTGCAGCTCAGGCCTGTTTCTGGTTCCTTCACTGACCTTTGCATCACTGTGGGTGGGGGTCAGGGGGCTGGGGCAGCTGGGGCTCTTCCCCCTCAGCTCGTTGGGAAAACCACAGGGACCACTGGTGTGAACAGTGCTGCCGTGGAAGGCACAGCCCCTCACAGAAGGGCAAGAGGCTGCACTGGCCTGGGACACAGCCACGAAAGCATTGCAGAGCCCTCCTGCACACCTCAGATCTGACAAAACAGGGCTATTGCTGCTCAGTCTTGATGTGGTCTCCAGACATCCGATGGTGATACGTGGCCAGGAAGATGTCATTGTCTCGGGGGCAGTCATAGTGGCAGGAGCACATCTTGATGAACATCATCTTCCTCTGGAAAAAGTCCCCCTCAGGGCAGCGGAACTCCACGTCCACGGTTCTGGTCAGGAACGGGGTGCAGCAGCGCCCATCTGAGCAGCTGCCGCAGAACCGGGGCCGGTAGGAGCGGGTGCTGATGCACCCCGAAAACTCAAAGTGGAGGCTCTGGCGCTGCTTTGGGGTCCGCACACACTTCTTCCCCTTCTAGGGAGAGAGCAGATAGATTAACGTGGACATGACAGTAAAGAGGCCTGTGCTCTGACCCAATCACTGGGCAATGCAACACAGAGGAAGTGGTAGTGCAGAGCAAACCCTGCGAGCCCCTGCTGTCCCCAGCATTTGGGGTGCTGCATCCCCTCTCCTCCAGCACCATACCTTGGCTTTCTCCATGGAGAAGTCGCAGGGCCGGACCATGCAGAGCCGAGTCTCCTTCTCCAGGCGGCACTGAGGGTTGTTGTTGGTCACGCGGGAGGAGATGCCCATTCCGCAGCTCTGGGAGCACGTGCTCCATTCTGTGGTCTGCACCAGGCAGTTCTCCTGCAGGTTGTTCAGCTCCGGCTTGTGAGCTGGATCGTCCCTGAAAACTGAGCCATGAGGAAGAGACACAAGGCAAAGCTCAGGGCTTTGGACAAAGAATGGCAGTCCCGTGGCTGCTCCCAACTCAGTTTAACACTTCAGGAACAGCAGCAAAGTCTGGCCCACCCCATGAGATGCTTGGCCTCTCGGAAGGAAAGGGATGCAGGTGAGCAGGGGCCATTTCCTACACAGCCCAGCTCCAGCCAGGTCTGCTGTGACACTTCAGGACACAGGAGCCTTTCCATAGTACCACTGAGTTTTCACTTTGTATGGGGTCTGGCTGAGCTGGAGTTGATGTTCCCAGAGCAGCCATTCCAGTGCTGTGCTCTGCACTGGGAGCTGGAAATGTGTTGGTAGCACACCAGTGGTTTTGGCTACTGCTGGGCAGGGCTGGCACAGCATCAGCGACGTCTCTCCAACATTCCCCCCGATCAAGGGGCTGGGAGTGGGCACAGCCAAGACAAATGACCTAAATTTACCAAAGGGATATTCCAGACCATCTGATGTCAACTCAGATATAAAAGCTAAGGAAAGGAGGAGGAACGGGGGGAGGGGGGAATTCGCTATTTACAATGTTTGCCTTCTGGTGCAACCGCTTTGTGTGCTGAAGCCCTGCTTCCCAGAAAGTGCCTGGACACCGCTTGATGATGGGAAGTAAAGAATAAATCGGGGGTTTTTTTGTTTTTTGTCCTTTGCTTGTGCACATGCAAACTTTCACATTTGCTTTAGTAAACTGCCTTATCTCAGCCTCCAAGGCACTTTTCATTTATTTTCTCCCCCTTGTCCAGCTGGAAAGAGGAGTGATAGAGCAGCTGGGTGGGCTGGACCTGGTGTTTTAGCTCTGGAATCCAACACTTGGTACTCACCCCCACCATGACGATGCACAAAGCCACCCCCAGCCCCAAACCAGTCGGTGCCCCAAATCCACCCCTCTTCCCCAGCAAACAGCTCCTGGTCTTATCCCACATGCCTCACTGACCTGCCATGGCTGTTCCAAAGCGGTTCTCCTCGCTGCCATCCTCACACACCCACTCCTCGCAGCACTTGTTGCGGAACTTCACTCTCCGGGGGTTGAGGCACTCTGGGGATGGCAGGCGCAGGTCATCGGAGCAGAGCGGGATGCAACCGATGGCTCCATCCATGCAGATGCACTGCAGCTTGCACATCGGCTGGAAGCTCTCCCCGTTGAGGTAGATCTTGCCCAGCAGGTCACATGTTGCACCCTCATGAGCTGGGGGAGGAGGAGGAGGGGTAGGAGGAGTATGCAGAAAGCTGAAGCCCTTCAGACAAGCCCCTCTGTGCCTTGGGGACACAGAGCTCCTGAGGAGGGCCCATTCTCCTCTCCTCTGCCACCCTACTGCTGGTTTCATATTTGCCTCCCTGGACCTAAGGCTGTTCCTGACACTGATTTTTCAGAAGTGCTGCTCCTCCCAAAATTCTCTAGAAAAATTTCTTCTCCACTTGGACAAGCTACTAAGTTTGGTTTTGTCTTTGGTGCCTGTAAAGAGCCTGTTTCTCTCTCAGAGATCTTCCCAACCATCTCAGAGTGATTGGTCAGTGGTGCCATGCAAGAAGCATTCCCAACATGGCATGTGAGCATGGTTTTGCTCCTCAATACTTGTGGGATACCAAAAGGCAACACTCTTCTAAGAACAGCTGGTTCCTCCATGCAAATGGTATTTACAAAGTAAAATGATGCTTTGGGTTGATGACCTTTTTGGCCCTGCTGTGATGCACTAATCTTTTCCTCCTTCCAGCCCCAATTTTTTTCCAGTTCTCTCCCTTCTGATCTCTGGATCTCCCATCTCCAGACCTCCTACCAGTCTCTCCCTCCTTCCCAATAGAACTTAAATGGGTAAAAAGAAAAGGAAACTCAACAATATCTGACACAATACAACAACCTTTACTCTGCAAGCATAACAACGGTGTCAAGTTGCATTAGCCAGAACTTTCCCAGTGGAAGTTTTCCAGCAGAAACCTCTTACCTGATCAAGATAAAGAATGTTTTCAAGAAGAACCAATTGAGCTATTTGATGTGAAAGACTTCCTATATGCTCAACCAAAATATCCATGTGATAGTACCCATAGAGGAAACCATTTTGCTCTCGTAATTATTTTGATACTATAAACATCAAGATGAAATATTTTGATTGAAAGGAAAGGGAAAGTTTTGACACAGCCAAATGAGTATTCTAAATAAGTCATGGAAAGTTTTGAAGTTTTTAAAATATATATATGTAAAATGTATTTTTTTTGTTTCAGCCTGAAATTAAATTTTGAAATCTCAGAGTTGTTCACAGGGCAGAAATCCTGATTTTGGACCGTTTTCAGCAGCTGCTGCTTTCTGCAATCCTGAACCTTAAAAAAAACCCAAGCATTAAAAAAAATCCATGCAAACCTCTATGGGGATGTTACCAAAAGGAAGGATTTTTGGCTGCTCATGGAGGCTTCCCAGGAAACTTGATCTGTTTTCCCCTAAGTCTTGCTCACTCAGGGGATGCTGTTTCAGACAGAAAGTGTTTGAATCAAACAAGGAGTAAGAATCTCTTTCAATCCCATCCCCATCCCTTGAGAGGAACAAATCCTTCTGGACTGTTCCTATCCAGACCGGCATCTCATCTTGCAACTCTCTTCAATGTCATAGGCATAAAAATACTTCTGTGCTCCAACTTAAGACATTTCAAAATCCTCACTTTTTCCATTAAAGTGGAAGCCATCCATCCACCCTCCCACTACATAACCATTCATACTTATTTTTAAACACTCTCTCCCTGTTTTTCAGGCTGAGCGCACTCCCATCCCACTGAGCGGATAATGCTGTTCCTTATCCTCCCTCCCCTCCCAAGGAATAGCAGCCTGCACCAGGGCTTGATTGTGTTTTCCAAACTCAGTTGCTCTGTTGTACTCTTCATTACCCTCCACGACCTCCCTTTCCCACTCACTTGATCAAATTAAGGCTCCAAAAAGACAGCACCCATGAAGTGATCCAGCTCTTTATTCCCCAGCTCTGCCTGGCACCATCCACCCCCAAATACCAAGTCCAGCCAAGGAGACTTTTGCCCTTTTCCTCTGGGGATATGGCACCACTGAAAGAGCTGCTCCATAAAGCTCTACCAGTGCACCCCTTACCACCTGTAGAACACCTACTTTGGAGTTACAACAGGATCTGCTCTACCCTTCTGGTACTCCGAGGTCTCTGCAGGAAGGAAAGGATTCCTTTGATATATGTGGAATGTGATAATATTACACAGATATAAAATAAGTTTCCCTCTGATGGTTCCCTTCCCATCTCTCCCAATACAGCCTTCAGACGGTCTCAACCAAGACACTTTTCCCGTGATACCTGTGCACCTCAACTCCTTTCTGCTTCCAGCACATTTGCTTATTTAGATAAATTTAAGTCAAAACATTGATCTTTTCTTTCCTTTCCTCTGATTCACTTCTCCAGCTTCCCTTACTGCCTCCAAAATCTCCCATCTTCCAACAGATCCATATGGACATAATAAAAACATCACCTAAGTATGTTACAGCCCAAATCCTCAGCCTATTTTAGAGATATATCCTAGCCTGTGTTCACTGGGGTTTTTGCTGTGAAAACCTTAATTTCTCATTTAAGATCAGGAAGGACAGTTGTGGCTGCAAGTCTGATTTCCTCCACAGCAGGATCTGGGACTCTTACTCCAAAATGTTTGGATCAAACCGGGATGTCGTGGCGAATACAAAGCACCTTTATTAGAAGGATTTCAAGGCTTCATGGAGAGACTTTGAAATGGAGACTCCCACACTCCTGAGGAAATTGTCCCTGTCATTTTGCTGCCTTTCCTCCACAGACACCTCATTGCTGTTTGGAATGAGGCAGCATGCAGCTCACACCTGCTGGATGTCATCACACCTCTGTTTGCCTTATTAAGCTTCAATCCTCAGCTCTCAGGTGTCTCAGTGCCTGCAGAAAGTACCAGGAGCTCACATGGCTTCCAAAAACCCCCAAAACTGGGGAATGAAAATGAAACAACTCATAAAAACTTCTTGAAGGAGCAAACACCAACAAGTTAGACTCATTTAGACAAGGGCCTGGAGTGACAGAGGGCAGGAATAAATGAGATATTGAGAATAAATTCTTCTCTGTGGGGCTGGTGAGGCCCAGGCACCGGTTGCCCAGTGAAGCTGTGGCTGCCCCATTACTGGAAGTAGTCCAAGTCCTGGTCCAAGACCAGGGTGGATGAGGCTTGGAGCAACCTGGGACAGTGGAAAATGTCCCTGCCCATGGCAGGGGGTGGCTCAAGAGGAGCTTTAAAATCCTTTCCAAGCTAAACCATTCCATGATCCTCTGATTCTGTCTCAGGTTGGTGCTGGATCGTTTCCAGAGATATCCAATGCTGTGGCCAAACGCTTCCCTAAGTACTCATACCAAACTGCCAGCTCTTAGGTCTTCCTGACTATTTTGAAAAGCTTGAATTTAAGAAAAAAAGGTCAGTTCCTGTCAGAGATGGGGCAGAAAAGTCTTTTTTTTTTCCTTTCAAACAAAGGCCAGGAGGTTGAGGAAATACTTTATTTTCCTCTAAACCAAAATAATTTCTGCTTGCTTCAGAAGGAGCTACCAAATTTAAAAAAAAAAAAAAAAAAAAAAAAAAAAAATCTTTTCTATCTGAAAGAAGGTGTCAGAAGAGAAAGCAGTTTCTGCATTTGGATTACCTGGCTCAGGAGTCCTTATGTTCCACAGACACAATGTGGTGAAGGAGCTGTTCAGCTCTTCCCACCCATACGCTATGGCCAGAAATACACTTTGCCTCTTGCATAGGAGCAGCCAAGTGCAGAAAACCCACCCCTGGCACAAGGCAGAGGGATTTGGGGTGAGATATTCTAAGGAAAAGTACTTTCAGTAAGAGCTCAGATTGCTGATATTAACCCAAAGGGTAGAGGATGTCCCCTGGATACAGGAGAGTCCCACAGCCCCATTCATGACTGGCTGGACTTGTGGGAAGCCAGCTGTGTGCGTGCCAGGGGATCTGCTGCTCCCAGGGATGACACCGATCTCCCAGCATGACACTGGATAAAGCTCCAAGGAAATTCTGATGGGTGTTCTGGGAAGCACCACGAAAAAACCACACAAGGACAGAACCTGCAGCTCTCACCTAAGCAGATCCCGCTGCCTCTGTGGATTTTGGAGAAGTCGCAGTAGAGTCCCTTGTGATGGTCACAGGGCCTGTGCAAGGAACAGAGCTCACCCAGCTGCTGAGCACACACCTTGCAGCAGCCACAGGCATCCCACACATGGCTGGTACCTGCAGGGCACTGCAGAGGCTTGGAGGGACACTGGCATGGGAATGTGCAGGCCTGTGGTTCTACCTGAAAGGCAAAAAGCCATGGAGAAAGTGAGTCTTTCGCAAGGCAGCCAGGCAGGGAAAGGAAAAACATAGCTCTGCTGCAAGCATAGACACCCCAGAGAGGGGACAGCCCTGCTGCAGAGGGGTGTGCGCAGCTCCCAAGGACTCATGTTCTTCTCATCCCTATTACATCTGGAGCTCAACAGGAAAAAACAAAAGAGATGCCTCTGGAAGCAGAGCCAAAACAAATAGGACAAGTGGTAGCTCAGAGTCCCCTGCACAGCTCACCCTCCCTGGAAGCAATAAAGTAGTAATCATTAACAGCAAGAAATTCCAGCTTTTACACAGGACAAACATCAAAGCCTCTGCACCAGCGTCAGGCTTCCAGTGGAAGCTGGAAAAGTGATGAGCACAACAACAGGACTTGCCCAAAGCCAGGCGGTGGGGACTGTGGGGATTCTGGAAACTAACTGTTATAGATGGGTAACGTGATGATTGGCTCTCACAATTAAGGGATGACTATTGTATGGATTTTAAGAGAAGTTCTATTGAGTTATGGTTATGTTATTGTAGTTTGTTGTTTATATGTCCTCTGTTCTCCCCATAGTCCCCTTTCCCCTCCTATGTGTTGTTGCCACTGGACAGCCTTGATTTGTCAGGATTGGCAGGGACGTGTGCAGGGAGGGCGTGTGCATGTGCCCCTTGCATGGGGCAGTGGAGAACAGGAAAAGTTTGTAAGTAGAGGGCCACAGCAAGACAACATCTGCCTTCCAATCCAGGTGCAAGAAAGCAGTCTCCACCAATGGACAGCAAGAAGAGCTTTGGGACAGGCCAGGGTTACCTGATATAACACCAGGGGTATAAAAGGCAGAGCAGCCATTTTGTAGATGAGCTTGTGGCAGTCGATCACACTCCCAGAGCCTGCCCTTTTTCCTTATTCAGTCCTTTGTTTTGTTTGTTAAGGTTTAATAAACCTTTGAAAATTTTAAAGTGAGCAGTCATTTCTCACACAGCCTAGAAGCTCCTGAGTTCCATTTTGTCCCCTGCATCTCACACTTTCATCCTTATTCCATGTGCCCTCTCCTTTCCATTTTCCAAGGACCACAGCATAACCAACCTTCCTTGAGACCTTATGAATGCACAGATGCCCCCCTTTGGCAGCATTTCATTGGACAGCCCTTGAAAGCCACCCTTGGCCTCAGGACAGTTCAGACACTAAACAGAGACCAGGCCACAGCTGAAACAGGTTTATCTGCTCTGGAAAACTCAGATGTGTCCAGCATCCCAGTCACTGAGCGTGTGCCATCCCTGTCCTGTGTCAGCTCAGAGCAGGAGCACCAGCTCAGCTCTGGCTGTGCCCAGACTTGGGCAAGATGTAACACCCTGACTGTGAACAGTGCAGAACGTGTGGTCTCTGGACATTCCCTGAAACCTCCTCAGAAACATCAGTGCCAGCTCAAGCCTGGTTTTCTATTCAGACCCTGCCCATCCAAATTCCCCCTTGCCCCACTCCGTGCACCACTTTGCTATTCTGGACACGGCTCAGCTCCCACCCAGGGCTGACACAACCCTGGCACGTGGATGATGCCACCAAAACACTCTGGGATCCTGCACAGCTATGAGCAGGGTGGAGACAGAAGCATGCAATGGGGCAGACCCCTCACGGCTCTGCTGTCACCCCAGGAGAGCAGCAACTGAGCGGGTAATAGCCATGAGGGCAGCAGAGAGGGGGACACACACCTGGAACAGGTCAAAAAATATATTTTGTTACGTCTCTGTTTGCATTTGTCAGATCCCTTCCAACCCTCACTTGTGAAATAGCTTCCTTGGATATTGTATCTGTCCTCAATCACAGTAGGAAAATTTGTACAGCTTCTTTGTACAGCTGTGTCACCAACACAGCACTTGTGGGACTGGGATTGGGCTAAACATTCCCTCAAAGTCATGGAATATCCCAAACTGGGAGGGATCCACAAGGATCACGGAGTCCAACTCCTGGACCTGCACAGACACCCCAACAATCCCAGCCTGTGTCTGGGAGCATTGTCCAAAGGCACCTGGAGCTCTGGCAGCCTCGGGGTCATGCCCATTCCCTGGGGAGCCTGGGCAGAGCCAGCACGCTCTGGGGGAAGAACCTTTTCTTAATATCCATCTAAATTACTCCTGAAACACCTCCAGCCATTCCCTCAGGTGGTCCTAAGGGGTGAGTCCTTCCAGAGTTTCCCTGCTCAGCAGGGATCAGCATAATTATCCTGAATAATTCCGAACAGGACATATTTTGGAAACAAGCCTCTCCGGCCTGCAGCCCAGCTGTTCCTAGCCGACTGTCCTGGAGCCACTCACCAGAACCTGGCTTGTCCTGGGAATCAATTCCCAACTGCTGAAGTGCATTAAAAGAACTAAAAATACAGAAATCTTCCCTACTTTTTTCCATGTAGGCAGCTGCTGCAGCTGCCAAGGAATGTGTTATTCAGTCCCATATGAGTGGGGGGGGGTACATGAGATCACACAAAAAACAAAGCATTCCTAACATGGGATCTATATTAAGATGTAATCCATGCACTTAAGAAAAAATAATGGTAACAAAGCATTTTCCAATGCAGTGTCAGCCACAGGCTATAGAAAGAAACACTCTCAAAATAGCTCTCCTGCTGAAATCCAAACCAAAACAAGCTCTTTTGGGATAAGTGAATGCAACAGCTTTAAACCCAACTGAGTTGTCTCATTCCTGGAAGTGTCCAAGACCAGGCTGGACAGGGCTTAGAGCAACCTGGTCTAGTGGTGGGTGTCCCTGCCCATGACAGGGGGATGGAACTGGTTGGTCTTCAAGATCCCTTCCAACCCAAACCATTCCATGATTCTACAATTCTGTGTGTTTTCTTTCCCACCCTCATTAATCATTTTTGGCACTAGTTATTTCCTTAATAACTCACCCACATAAACCAGCCCACCTGGTTTTACCTTCTGTTCACAGCAGCTTCACTTCCTCATTGTATCACAGCTGCTTTTCTGCAGGAGAACAACTGGATTCAGATCACTGTTATATCAGAGACCAGCTGGGTGACCCTGCATCTACCTATGCTGTACCTCAGCTTCCCCAGCCATCAGCTCAAAAGCCCAATTCATCATGATTTTCAGGACCCTTCTAAATACTCCCAGATGCTCCCACCAGTCAGCTCAGATGTCTCCCTCCATTGCCTAGGAGGTGTTGGGACTCCTGTCTGCTGGTTTTTTGCTGGTTTTATTGGTGAGCAAAGTCAGCATGAGCTGTTTATAATTCCCGTTGCTCTCCGAGGCCTGGTAGAGGAGGGAATGAGCTGGAATGGGGTTTGGCTCACACACACCCAGCAGCCAGAGCACTGAAAAACTGCCTGGCCAGGGAGGCTCTCAAGCTGGGAATAGCTGGGAAAAAGTCAATGTTGAACCAACTTCCTTGAGCCCTCCATTACTGAATTTTCTTTCCGAGAGGCTGAACAGTGGATTATATTGGTTTTGCACCCTTCACCTTGCATTCCTTCCAAGGACTGCTTCTGGTTCTTCTGCCCAAAGAACTTCCCTAAAACTGCCCCAAAGAACTCCACAAACTGTTCCCAAGAACTGCCAGGATTGGACTGTCAGGGCTTTGTTGCAGACTCAAAGGTAACACAAAGCCCAGCACTTCCACATAGCTTGCCACTGACTTGGGTCCAGAGGGATTCAACTCAAAGAACATTTCATTTTCTTCTCTCTGCAGAAAGGGTTGCCCCAAAACTCACTTCTACTTCCACTGGGCATGCTCGTGACTTCAAGTTCACTACAACCTTGACCCGGCTTCTGTTGAGGTTTGCTGAACGTTTCTGTGAACTTGAGAGCAGCAGAACAAAACCAGGGTCAGAGATCAAGGCCATAGATTTAAGAAAGTTCTAAAACCTGGAATGTTGACTCTCCCTGCTTCTGGCTTTGCTGACAGCTCTTTCATCCATCACAAACACTGTATGTGAAGCTGTGGGACTCCCAGGACCCCTGAGTGATGGCCAAGCCACCCCAGAAGTGCCAACACTCACACCAGAGGATTCCTCTGTTCTGCTCCATTGTGTTCTCCACCTCTGACTCCCCAGAACCATCTGCTCAGCTGACAAGCCAGAACAAGCTCCCTCCCAACTGCCAGGACCAAACCCAGTTATCTGCAGGGTAAGTAAAACTGAGAATATTCTTCCTGCTTCATATTTACATAAAACCTCTTCTCCTGCACCCTCAGGAGGGCACGAGTGCTGCAACGTGAGCTCCTACCACTGCAACAGGCCCCTGGCACTGTCTGGATTTCTCATTCCTGACCAATGTCCACAGGAGCCTAGGGAACCAGCCAAGGGAGCTAAACCAAAGAGGATGTTTTAAAATGTGTTTGGGATCATGACTGCACTCAGAGGGCAGGAAAAGGGGAGTTTTGAGCTGAGGTGGGTGTTTGCAAAGAGCTGTGGGAGCCAGGGGTTAATGCTGCAAGGTAGAGGTGATATAATAAACACCCAGCTGGTTCTTTTAATGCCCCAAGACTAAGCAGCCAAAAAACAGCTATTCGTTCTTCAGACTCCGAATTACTGTGGATAACCCCTGTTCTGTCTCCATCTCAGGCTCTCAAAGCACCTTCCTACAGCTGCTGCAGCACATTTATACAACAGCTCCTTTGGAGAGACCAGAACCAGGGACCCCCTTCACAGACAGAACACAGGGATACGGGGACCTGCCCAGGATGAACCTAAACATAACTCCCAGCAGTCCTGGGAGCTACTCCCACCTCTGAACAACACAGAAGGCAGATTCAGGAGCAGCACCTCTCTTCTCCTCCCTCAATCCACAAACCATCACAGAGTCATTAAGGTTGGAAAACACCTCTAAGGTCATTGAATCCAACCTAATGCTCAAAGTCAAAACTCCCATTTCTGAGACATTTGGCAGGTTTAGGTAAAATCACCAGTCTCAGAGTGGTAACCAAGGGTCAAAGTGGTGGGATTGCTTGTTATTGTTTATTTGAGCCACATGGTGCTACCAAAGCTGAGCCAGAGCAAGACTTCAAGACCACCACCCCAAACGGCAGCAGTTTCCCTTAGATCGCAGCCCAGTCCACATTCTTGGCAGGAAAGGGGCTGGCACACACTAAATACTGCCAGGAGCAATCCAACAGACTCCACCAACCAGGAACTGATTGCCTCCCTCACCACAAAAAACCCTGCAAGGGGTTCTGTGAACCCAATTCCACTGAGCCAAAAAGCACTTAGAGCCATTTAATGATGGCAGTGGCATTCCTGATACTACTGGCACAAGAACAGCACACAAATGTCCTAAGAGGAATCAGCTGCGCTCTCAAAAACTTCTATTAACAGGAAAACAGGCACAAATCCTGCTCTGGAGAAGCTGCAGTCTAATTTTCCCCTCGGGGTCACTGTTTATGGGAGCACATGGGTGGATTCAGTGACAGCTGGGGAAGGATGGTGACAAATTGGGATACAAGACTGTTACTCTTTGCAATGACATAAACTCACTGACTTCCCCCTCTCTCTGCTCTCTTCTCCCACTTCTAGACCAGGACCGATTTCTGGCTTCCAGAAGTGGGAGAAAACAAAATCCATTCCCATGGGCCAGGAGATCTGAGACCCGTGGATGGCACACGTTCCCTGGGGCAGCCCCCAGCGTGGTTCAGTTACCCAGCGCGTCTGTAGCACTCTGCTCCCAGACCAGCTTCCCTCGGAAACCTGGGAGGAGGTGGCAGCCAAGAAGAGTCTCTCAGCCCAAAGCCCTCGCATGCATCGAAGCAAGAAGCTGCGGTGCCCAAGCAGAGGTGCTGCAGGGCCGTACGTACCCAGCCAGGGGCGAGGAGGAGCAGGATCAGGGTCCGGATCGCTGTCCCCAAACTGCCAGGCATCCCGAGTACCGGGAAGGGCGGAATCTACCAGCACCCTGCACCTTTCGCAGTTTCCCGTCCCTGTGGAGCAAGTGGTACGCCAGCTTCTCATTAAATCTCCTCTGGAAGGGGCGGGCCCCGCTCTGAGTGACAGGCTGGAACCGAGCCCGCAACGGGGCCACAAAAACTGCCCGAGCTCCGGGGAGCGGAGCGGATTCCTGCGGCTCCGGCGGCTTCGGGGCTGCCGCCGCTGCCTGCAGCTTGGTTACTTTCCAGGTGAGTAAATCAAACCCCAGTAAAAGCAGGGTTAATATTTTTTAATTTTTCCTCTTTGTACCTCCGAATATGAAGCCTGGCACAGCTGTCCTGACACAAACCCCGTTTCCCTACCTACAACCGTTCCTTTTGGGCTGCCAGAGCTGAGGAGTGATTGAACAGAGATTTGTGGTGTTCAGAGTCTGAGCAGGAGGGAGGGATGGGCATTTTGGTGCTGTCGATACCACGTCTGGCTGTGCATCTCCTATCAGCTCTGGGGAATGAAAGTTTCGTGATTAGAACTCCTGCATGAGGAGCTGCGTATTTTAAAAGGCAATGAAAAGCTCCTGGATGAAAGTTTTAAGGGACAGTAGTTCCCAAGTGCTTTGGGATGGATGCAGGATCTCTCACATCTTTATCTCAGGTCATGATCCTTTCCGTTTGCTGCTGAAATACAGCACCAGGCTTATGCACAGCCAGCGCGGCAGACGTTTAGAACATGAAAGAGTTGTTTTGTGTGTTAAAGAGTCGTTTTGTTTATTCCCGAAGAGCAAGCAGAACACTGCCATGGAAGGAGGAAGAGTGCAGCAGAGGGCACTCTTAGTCCTCGCTGGCCAGGGTGGGACAGAGCAGCTGGGTACCGGAGAGGAGCCTCTGCGCGTATGGAGTGACTTGAGAAAGATGGAGCCTTTCCTTAGGGTCAGGGAGCTTTCCCAGGGCGAAGTGGTGCAAGGGATGATACCTTCTTTGGGCCGATACAAAGCCAGGCCAGGAGCCCAGGCATCGTGCAATGCAGTCCCAGCACATACCTGTCCCAGCTGAGTGCAGGGAAACAGGACAGAAAATGAAAAAAACACGTGGAGTGTGTAGTGGATTATTTAAATTCAGCCTCCTTCCTTCCTGCCTCCAAGGGAGGGCAGTTTAGCTGAGAATCAAGTCCTGCAATTCGTCCAGGTCCCTTCAGGTTACTGTGCAACACCAGATCAGCCTTCATGCTCCCTGTGTCTCCACTGCTGGAAACAGAAAACTCTGGCTCTTAGTTAATTAGCATTTGGAAATCCCCTTGGGATTTGGAGCTGGAGAGCATTAGCACAGTGCAAAACACCCCAGATGCACCTTCTACTCCTCTTCCATAAGGTGGAGGATTTCACAATCACTTCCATGGCAGCCGCCTCTGCTCATGGCACATGAGAGGATTACGTCTGCACACAAAAGATTTAATGTTCTGGAGATGGCATAAACGTCCACCACCCTCAGGCACTTTAGAGCTCCAGAGCTCCAGGCAGTCTGGCTGGAGATACATTACTTCTCCTTCTGGAGGGCCTGAACTCTCTTGTCACCTAAAATTAGCTGCTCCTGCTGCTTGTAAGTAAGACAGGGATAAAGTGCTGCACACTTCTGGTCTCATTTTCTCACGATGGCAAGAATATAAACTCCAGCTGAATTCTGAGCCCTCCAGGGCCTCTGAAGATGGTAAGATGGTATATTTGTGGCTTTTTAAAAGGACAGTGTCTAATGTGTTGCTCAATCCATTCTTCCTTCTGCAAGAATAAGACATTCCTCTTTGTCCATCAGTAAGACAAGGAGGAATGGCTTTAAGCTGTAAAAGGACAGGCTTAGATTAGATATTAGGAAGAAATCCTTTCCTGTGAGGTTGGTGGGACCCTGGCACAGGTTGTCCAGGGAAGCCGTGGTTGCCCTATCCCTGGAAGTGTCCAAAACCACGTTGGACGGGGCTTCAAGGAACCTGGGATAGTGGAAGGTGTCCCTGCCCATGGCAGAGAGTGGGTCTGGCTGAGCTTAAAGTTCCCTTCCGACCTAAACCATTCCATGATTCTCTGATTGTATAAGAAGCTGCAGCTACGCCTCAAACCATGATCTTCCAAATTCTGCTTTAACATGAACTTGCTGTGTGACCTTGGATGAACTGTTCAGCCAGAATCCCAGTGTCACTTGTCAGGATTTCTGTGGGGAATATTCAGCAGTAAGCCAGCATTACCATGGCTGATTGAGTTTTCAACCTACAACAAAAGTAAAGAATAATTCAATCGTAAACTATCCTTTCCAAGCTTCTCATCATCATGCACCTGAATGCTTCCACCTTCCCAGAGCAATAAAACATACCAAGTTCAGTCCTGCTTCTCCTTTAAGCCCCCTCTTGGGTTATACGAGCAGGATGTGAAGAAGCATCAGCTGGAGATCCCTTGATTTTGGGAGCTCTCTCTACCCATGGTCCAAGATCTTCTTGGGGCACTGGGACAACCAAAACTACCCCTCATGCTAGAACTGAGCTGCTAACCCCACTGGACATGCCCAGAGGTAAAAGAAGAGCATGATGGTTGAGTGACTCAGAATGATCAAAGGCAGGAAACACCCAAGTTAGCACCAATTTTTATCTCTTCCTTTTGCCTGAGCTGCCTCGAGTGAAGGGGTAAAGATGTCAACCCTGCTTAAAATCTCCCCCAAGCAAAAAATAGTGGGTGTTTAATACACCTTGTTACGTTCTTCTGGGTTCAGTCACTATACCCAACCAGCAGCTTCCCTGGATTTATAGTTATTTGAAAAGCAGACATATAAATAATTGCTAAAAATCATGTCAAGCCAAAGAATAAAATGAAGGCAAGCACACACACAGTTTTTTGGCTCAGTAGGATCTCTCCCCATGGCACTCTGCCTGCAGAAGCCAAAATAAAAGTTGCTACATGCAGCATGGTACAGAGAATTGTGCTCACTCAGTCCTCAGTGACTTCAGCACTGTCCCATCCCAAAGCTGCTTGGTCACCCCCAGGACACACTGGTGGCCTTTGGAGCCTTGCAGCAGGTTTGTGTTCTTACAGCTGGTCAGTCCTGGCAAAAGTTACCTCTGGAGTGGATGACAGGCCCTCATTCCCATTTGGGACTCCTTCAACCTGCTGATGTCAAACTCTTTTAACCTGATGACACCAAACACGAACTTGGCCCAGCAGAGATGGTGAGATCCATCCAGCTTGATGGTCAGAAACACAGGGGGTCCCATTTCCTTGGCCATTACCCAACCACTGCTGCCTGCTTGATGCATCCTGCTCTCACATTCAGGCTGGTCACCAGTGCCAGATCCAGGGCCATGGAGGAATCCTTTCCCTGCTTTTTGTTCCACTCTGAGGATACAATGCAATTCTTAAGTTGGGCTGGGCCCTTTCACTTCTCCCCTGCTGGTGCAGGGTTACGGGACTCCAGTGCCACTGGTGGTTTCCCCATCTGTGGTTTATTACTTGAAACAGAGCAAAACCCACCAATGTCTCTCAAGGCTGTGTGTTTGCTGCCAGGCTGGGAAGGAGTTCTGCTGCTTCATGTGCCTCGGGGCAAGACAGATAAACACTCCTGGATATTTTTGGGGCTCAACATGGTTCCCAGAGAATTAACAGCTGAGAAGGGCTCTTCTAGACCCAAGTTTAAGTTCAGCGCTAATTCATTGTGCCTAGAGGGATATTTAGGGTCAGATTCATGCTGTCTAATTGATAGACAATTAATTAAGGCATCTCCATTTGTAGCCTAATCTCTCTAGGCTCCCTTTAGTAAGTGGAGAAGAGCTGGAGCGCCTGAACAGCCTTCTGAGATCACTGGCTCTGGTGTCCAAGTTCATCAGCTGTAGCACCACATTAGTGGCTGTAAATTGTCAAAAGAAAGTGCCACAGAAATGCAGCACCAGAGCTCAGCAAAGGCTCAGTGTTCACCTTGTCTAGCTCCAACCTGGGTGCAAAGGCTTCCCTTCCCTACAGATGGAAAGGGCAGGAAAATAACCCACTCCTCACGCCAGCACAGCCCTAGAATGAAATGCTGACTGCAGAGAAATACCTGCTGGCTCCAGCAGAGCTGGGATTCCCTCTGCCTGGCTTGCCAGACACACAGTCCCGAGACCACACTGCTATACCCATAGCATAAGGGATGTCAGCCAGGGGGCAAATTTTGTCCACGGTTGCAGAGTTGTGAAATCCACAGTTATATTAGTTCTGGGAGGAACTGTTGTATTTGAGGGCTTATTGGGACATTGAAGTTTATCAAGGGATGTGACATTTGGGATGGGTGAGGCGGCTGCTGATGTCCTTGTAAATATAACATAATAATATAATATAATTTATATATGTGTGTATATAAATAGATATATATATATATATATGTAAACAATCTTAACATCCTAAGTTCAGAAAGAGATGGTGCTCCAACACAGCTGGCCAGAAAAAGGACATGTTCTCTTATAGGAATAAAATAAATGCCACTCTGAAGCCTGATCTTGGCAGGATGCAAACCTTGGGTCTGCAGTACCAGAGAGGGGAAAGACACCAAACCACAGTTATCAAAGCATGGGATCCTTGTTTCAGAACAGGTGAACAGTGAGAAACTCAGCAGTTCCAAGAACATCTGTGCAACAAGACTGCAGTATGACAGCAGGTGATCCCCTGAGACCCTTAACAACTGCAAAATTTGGATGTTTAGATACAAGTATGAGTCACCATCATGGCCAGAATTTGTGCCAAGGCATGGGCTTGCACAGAACTGCAGAACAAGCCCTGGGAGGAAACAGCTGTGAAACAGATGCTTCCTCAGGTTTTTCCACTTCTTAACTTACTGAATGCTTAATTATCCCAAAGGAAAACTTCAGGGAGGGAGGGCGTGTTAAGGTGGACTTGGACAGGATCATTTAAGGATGCTGCCAGTGCCACAGGACTCCTCTGGAGCACAGTGGCAGTGTCTGTGACCCCTCTGTGTCTCGGGGGGGCAGTTTGGTCCTCAACACCTGCACAGGAGAGGCAGAGCAGGATGGCTTGGGAAAGAGGAGGGACAAAGGGACATCTCTCCAGTTATGGACTATGAAATAACATTACTGGATCTTCCTACAAATGCTGCATTTTCTCATCCCATTTTATGGACACTGGGGTCTGGCACCTCCTGAAGAAGCTGCAGCTCTGCCACAAGGACCAGGAGTCTCCTCTAGTGCCTGTGTCTACACTGCTCTATCCAAAAGGGTGCAAGGAGGAATTCTCCTCTGGATCCCATCCCTCCAAGGACCTCTATCATCGCCTAAGACCTCAGCCCTGAAATCCAGGACTCAGACAAAATAGCTTTGGTACAGCTCTGTAATTCACACCAGCTGCACATCTCAGGAACCTCAACAGGCAGCAACAGGTCTCTGAACTCTGGCAGCCTAGGAGGACCTGGAGGGGTGGGTGGCCTCCCAGGATTTGTGTGTGGCTTTCATTAGGGGATTCCAGGGGATTTGAGATTCCAACAGGAGCCTGCCCACACCTTTTCCATTCAAGTTTGGAATGACTCCAGCTCATTACATGGAGTCAGTGAATAATGTAAGTGGAAAGGACTCTCGCATCATCTGGTCCTCCTGCAGCCCAACCCAGCCCTGAGAACAGAGAAGAGGGGTAGATTTCAGAGACCAGGAGACATAAGCAGGTCAGTGGCCAGTTCTCCCAGCCTTTCCTGTACACAAGAATCTCAGCACAGGAATCCTTGATTAACTTCCAGCCCCCTGAAACAAAGGGCTGGCACCTTTGGGGTGGCAGGAACTTCTCTCAGCTGAAGGGATTGTTAACCTTGGAATGTAATAGACACCTCTGAAATCAGCTGCAAGCCTGCTGATTAAAGAACAGCGTCTTCCTCCAAAGGACTGCACAAACTGAATTAACAAACCTTAAAAATTATTTGGGAAATGTT
Organism: Hirundo rustica; assembly: GCF_015227805.2. Classification (NCBI taxonomy): domain Eukaryota; kingdom Metazoa; phylum Chordata; class Aves; order Passeriformes; family Hirundinidae; genus Hirundo; species Hirundo rustica. The sequence goes on from NC_053474.1 coordinate 6,660,119, forward strand.
AAGTGTGACACTTTCACTTGCCTGTTTGTAATTCTTTTTCTTGTGGTTACAGACAGACATCCATGAGGTTGGTCTTTTTTTTTTTTTTTTTTTTTTTTTTTTTTTTTTTTTTTTTTTTTTTTCATTTGTTTCCTTACTAATAGATATTTTTGAAGTTTCACAAATGTTTAAGAAAGGACGAGTCACAAGAGCCTTGTTATAGGAATGATGAGATTTTACACACATTAAAAATGAAATTGTCTGTAGTTGGAGCCATCACTGCCTTCAGACAGACCAAATTCACACAAGCTGAGTTTGACTCTTCTCCAGAGAGGACTCTTTTCCTACACAATTCACCTGGCTCACTTTCCCAGAAACTTGTCTGGTGGTAGAAACCCCCTTGATATATTTAGAGGTGACAGTTTTAGTAGTAGCAGTGGAAAGTTATTACAAATGCTGCACTTTTTCATACTATTTTATGTATAACAGTGTTTCTGTTACAAATCTGCTTAAAACACTTCAAGTTCAGAACCTCTGTTTTCAGTACAGCTTTTGCCACACTGTCTTTTAAATTCCCAATCACTGTAAAGCAGCCACTGTTAGACTACTTAAACTTTTACTATTTTGGCCATTTGACTTCAGATATGAAAAAATAGACATTTTCAAATCAGTTTTCCAAAGCCTCAGTCTGTTGTTTTTGCTGTTTTAAGGAAGTTATTTGAACCAATAATTTTCATCTCTAAATTGTTTTCCCCTCAAAAACTTGATTTCATCTGGCAACAGAGGTGCACAAGATGGACTTGAAGGCAGACTTTAGGTGATTAACAGTCACTTGGGTTTTTTCCAGCCTGATCCCTGCAATATGGCCAGGAGTCAGGTAAAAGAAAGCTGTAGCTCGTTCCATTTCTTGGCCAAGCAAATAGCCCCAAATCACCTTTACTCCAATGCCTCTTTGTGCACAGTCATTTCACAATGTTCTCTCTGGTGTATTAGACTGGAAGTTGATGTCCTGCCTGGCAGAGAGAGGCAAGTCTGCAAGGTCAAAATGCTTTGTGAAAAAAGCAAGTTTTGGGGGATTTTCAGATTTTTACAAAGTTGACCCCAAGATGGCCTAACCTCACAAAATCAGATGGGGGAGGTCGAACCCTGTGGAGCCAAGCTCAGCTTCAATGACATTAGGCAAAAAAGCTTTTCCTGCCAGGGCAGCTGTTGGTCAACTGACACGCAGTACCTTCAGAACCCACAGAAATGTTCCTGGCTCTGGCATTATTTGCTAGGGCTCTGTGTGTGTCCCCTGAAACATTCTGCCTGGACAGCAGAATGTTTTTGCTGTAGTGGAAAAGCTGATATTCTCCTGGCAGGATTTGGGCTTTCCCCAGGGCCCCTCCAAACATGGGAGGGAGGGTGAAAGCCTGCCCTTTCCTGCAGAATGGAGAGGTAGCCAGGATCTGTCTTTGCTATTCCAGTCCCTCATAAGTGAAATAATCACAAAAACGTGTGTATGAGAGGTGAGTGGATGTGAGGGAGGGTCGGGGCTTTACAGAGGTTGCATCACCCTTCCACATCCTTTACAGGAAGACGTTCACCCCATGAATACCCTGGATTGTGGCTGGGCCCCGAGTTCATGTGGAGTTTAATACGCTGTCTCAGTGAGCAGTGTGCATGGGGAAGATGCTCTCCAGTTAGGACCCTAAGTGACCATTTCAAAACAGTGCTGGTGTGTTTCAACAGGAAGAGAAGAAAAAATCATCCATTATCAGGGAATCTGGAGTTTCTTTGTGGACACTAAAGGAACCTGAGGTCTGAAGAGAGCTAAAAAAACTGGATCAGAGGTAGGACCCAGGAGGGCTACACAAGTTTACACCAGTTGAACATCTGACCTCGATTCCCTTTTGGCACTCAGGGAATAATTTGGAAATAATTCTTAGCATATGTCTGCACTGCAGACCGCCAGCTACCTCCAGCTCAGCACTGGATCTTTATTCCTTCTGGCAGTTTGGCTTCTTTTGATCAAGGTCCTGCTCTGCCTGAAGGCCTATAGCCAGCAGAGAAGATGCTGTCAGCATTCCCAAAGCTCACCCCTCTCATGTTAGAGCATCCTGCTCCTTCATGTTCCCATGGGATACACATGAAGCTGCTGTGCCTGTGACAGGATGAATCCTCAGTTACGCCACAACAGGAGCTGTCCCTCTGCCATTCCTGTGGCATCAATCCACACACTCCCTCGAAGGGCTCCTTCTTTGTTTACAAACTAAAGAAAGACAAATTCTTGCATTACTGAGAATTTCTGCTCAGCTCTGGGTCAAATTTTAAGAATCCTGTGTTTTTCTTTCCAAGTAACAAATGTTTGTTTTGCTGAAGAAAAGGGGAGTGAACCTGTTCCAATCAAGTGTGTGTAAATCAGGAGTAATTCCGCTGAATCCCAAAGGCCAGGAGCAGGGAAAACCCAGCATGGAGAGTGTATCTTGTCTATTTCCATGAGCATATGAAGTCCATATTGCTCATTGCTTCTTTTACTCCCCATTGCTTTTGTTCTTTTCCCACCCTTGCCCAGTCTTCCTGCTAGAAAGAATGTCATGACCAGGATATCAGAGCAGTTATTACTGGATGTTTGGGTGTTTTAGTAAATTATGTTCTCCAGATGCTAAAGATCTGAGAAGGCTTCAGATGCTTGCCTCTGCTCTCGTTCACACAACTATAAATTCCAAGTCACTCCATTTCCTTCACCAGACTCATGCCAGATGCAAGCAGAGGAATCAGCATCCAGCCTGGAGCTACTAAAAGCAAACTGGCCAATGGAATTTCTTAGGGAAAGGCTCTTCCGGTGATTAATGATAGATAGACAAACAATAGAGGGGCCTTAGGACACATTTCTCTAAGTCACAGCAACTTTCACTTAAGCAACTGGAAGTTTTTAGCCCAAAACAAGAGAGAAAATTATTTACTGTGTTAAGCTTACCCAGTTTATTTGTTTTTCTCTTTAAGAAGAATCAGCCTTACTGGGAATATGAATGGAGAAGTCCTGTTCACAACTTGGGCTTGGCTTTGCCTGAACTAAAAGTCATTTGAGTTTAAATCAACATGAGTCAGGTGAAAAGAATGGTTCCCACAGCCCCAGATCAGGAATTTAAGGATTCGGGATCTCCTTTAATACAACTTCTGTTGCTTTTGGGGGTTCCAGAAGTGCAGGCTGAGTCAGAGGAGCTTTTCTAAACCAGGATCAGGCTTTGAGATCCACCTGATAATATGAGAGATGTTGCTGTTGTGTACAGTGAGGTGCAACTTCATTTTACTTTAGTTCCATCGAGCCCTTTGAGCTGGTGGGAGCTTGGGGTCTGATGAGCACTGTTCGGAAAAAGTCTTGCAGGAGAAGCCATGTGATCCTCTCAAAGGAGGGCTGAGAAGCAGATTTCCGTGCAGATTCTTTGTCTTTACACACTGACCCAGGTTCTTACAACTGAGAAGTGTTTGGCCAATGCTCTCAGGCACATGGTGGTGTTTTTGCAATTGTCCTGTGCAGGGCCAGGAGCTGGATCCATCCAACTCAGGGCATTCTATGATTCCATGAACTGCAAGATCACTTGCACACTCGTCCTGACTAACTTAGGTTTGACACACAGTTAAGTCTCCTGTTTATGTTACTTCTGAAGTGAATTATAGATACTTGTGTTGATCCAAATTTACAGACAAAGTTATTTGATTCTTCAAATAGTTCCTAGATCCTGTTTATAAATTATTGGATACTTCAGATCAGATCAGCAGGAGCCAGGACACCTTACCTTTTTCTGATAGTGCAAAGCAGCCATGAACCTGGTTTAGCTGGCCAGTTGAAGAGGATTTACTGGTGCTTTGGACTTGAAGCTGCTCAGAGAGTCAGAGTGTATCAGTGAATACTTGTCTGCATGTGGTACATTTCAGATGAATCCTTACAAAAATGCGTACTTTCTTCAGAGGTTTTTGATGCTTCATGGTCTCTACCTTCCTTCCAAAACAGCTGGATTTGCACCAGTGTCATAGAGATGATGTTCTGTGCTGGTCTTGTCCTGACAATTACAGGTGTCAAAGAGGATCATTAAAGGACTGTTTCATCTGAATGTATAAATCAGATGTGGGAAAACTTCTGCATTTTAGACAAAGAGTCAGTCTCTTATATCAGAGTGTCTGGGCTTGTTAAAATCTTTTTCACGTGGCTTAGTGTTTCCTGATGGACAGCCCCAGTGCGGCTGTTGGGCTCATTAGCTCTCAGACATGGAGAATATTTGTGCTGGGAAGAGTATTTATAACCTTCAGAGGCAAACCAGAGGCAAGAGATTTCAAAACACAGTTTGTACTGGAGTGATAAGTCAGCTTCCAGATATCCCACTGCAAAGGTTTCTAACCACTAACTGGGATTACCAAGACAGCAGGGAATCCAAAGGAAAAGTATATTCTAGATTTTGTAGGCTGATTTTGCTTTTGGTAAGGGTAAAGAAAAAATTGCTTACTTGAAGCGGCAGATCTGTGGTGTTTCCTGGCCAAGGCAAGGATAAAGTTCCCATTCCTCTTTAATGAGAAGGAAGTTTGTGCAGAGAGAGAGTGAGGATACTGTTTCTAGTGCAGTCTTTTATGGGAAGAGTTTAGGGAAGGTCCTAAAGCCCCCTAAAATGTGGGGGTTTCTAAAAGGTTTGAGTGCTGCAGGGTTTCCTAGAATCACAGAATGTTCCAACTTGGAAGGGACCCCCAGGATCATTGAGTCCAACTCCTGGCCCTGCACAGAAACCCGAACAATCCCACGCTGTGCCTGAGGGCATCACCCAAACACTCCTGGAGCTGCAGCAGCCTCAGAGCCATGACCATTCCCTGGGGTGCCTGCTCAGTGCCCAGCACCCTCCTGGGGAAGAACCTTTTCCTGATATGCAGCCTCTTGGAACCACTTAAGTCATTCAGGTCTTATCAGTACAAAGCTACAAAACAAGAGAGAGAAGAAAAGGATTTCCTGCAGAACCACTTCCCGATATTTCCCTTGCCTTCTTTGAGATCTAGGGATTTCAAACCTTATGACCCAAAGGAGAACTGGTTTCATATAAACAAATAAATATATATTTGGAGACCTCCTGGCAAGTTTTACAGTATCACAGGATTTCTTAGAAAGTTTTTCAGTGCCTGAGAGAACATATTTTCTTTCCCTGCAGAAAAGCTGCAGCTATTGGACATTCTACTGCTCCAGGTGCAGTTCCTGCTGCACTAAGACCATAGCTGTGAATAATGGATTGCTGTGACCAGCACTGTCCAAATAAAGGGAGCCTCCAGGATTTCCTGGAAATATGAAATGGTCGCTTTCAGGAATGAAAATACTCAGAAGATAAAATAACTATGCTACAGTGCATCAGGTACAGTCACTTCCATGAGATAATTCGCCCTGAATATTCCTAGCTTGATTTCTGATCACATTAAACAGTCTGGTCACTTCTCCTTGGCCTCACACATTTTCTTTTTGGTGCTTCCTGACATGTTAACTACACATGTGAGTTTTTAACCCAATTGTAATTTCTCAGGATTAGCAGGAATGGGATCAGATGGGAACAATCTGCTACTACGTCATCAGGAGGGATGTGAGTTGCTCCGAGTCTGTGACTAGAAGCCACCATCTGGGCTGGGGAACACCAGGGTGGCTGTCCCAAAGCCTGAAAACCCCAGCATCCTGCTCCTGGCAGGAACCACTTGCCTGTGGCATATTAGAGGGATTCCACATCCCCTCCCACAGATGGATCTTGCTGGCCACACAAGGCCTGATGCAGTACATGGATAAAGGTTTCTTTTCCATGCAGCCAGCTGAGTTCTTGCTGTCCAGTTGTGTCCCAAAACTCCCAGATACTGGTTTCAGATGGAGCCAAGGTGATGTGCTCAGAGTTGAATGAGCTCCAGAGGTTCCACATGGACCAAAGAGAGCAAAGACCTGAATTCAAAGATGTTGCGGGATGTTGGAAATGTGTGTTCAATACAGATCACACAGGACTTGTTCTATCCTGAGCTGTGGGATCACTGTTGGCACTCAGAGGCACTTTCAGGGCAGGATGGAGTAGTGTGCTGGGCTGCCAGCCCTGTTCAGAGTCTGTGACAACATCCAGCTCTCCTTCACATGGGAGTGTAGGATAAGGCTGAGGGAGAAATCAAGGAGAGTATGCAACACCGAGTCTTTTTCACTCTGCTCCAAAGCTGCTCTGGTGCTCTTTGGTCTTTCCTTCATTGATGTATTTACCAGCGAAGAAATTAGTTAAACAGCAATGGAGAAAATGTAGCTCTGTGCAAAAACTCAAATGGTCATTTCACGGGTCTCGAGGGAACTCAAGAGCCTTGTTTCCTTCTCATCTGCTCACCAGTTTAAAGGGGATCCATTCAGCCTCACAACTAAACTCTTCTAATTCAGAGCTTTGGCTCTATGAATAGCCTATTTTGGAGATTTAGGGATGTCTTGAGGTGCTGAAGTTGGCATCCAAACATCTCCAATTCATTGAGCAAACACATGCAGCATTTGTGCAGTAATCCGTAATTAGGGATTTTGCCCACATTCCATATGAGAAGGCGGGCTGCTGTTATGTATATACCAGGAATATTTACAGTTCTAAACCTTGTCACGTTGGGTGGAACCTTAACTTCTATCAACACTTAACTGGGATAAGCAACCAAAATCTGACCCCTACGGATCACATGCCAGAGAATTTGGTGCTGCCAGTTCATTTCCAGTGACTTCCCAGTCTCAGTAACTACAGCTTCGAGGCTGCCAGGCCAGGCCAGGCTCCAGGGCTCTGAGGTTGACATAGCTGTTGAGAGTGAAGCAAAGGTCATCAGCAATGTCAGAAGAAAGGAAACCTTGTTACAGACTGAGTTTGGTCCCAGGAGGGAGGTAGAATTGCTCTCTCGGGCATTATGGAATCAACAAAAAGAGGGATATAGCCTGATCACAAGGAAACAATGACTCTGATCTCCCCTTCCCCACACAGAGAGAGGCTCACAGAGGGTGAGCAAAGCCAGAGCACGACCCAGGCATGCTATTGAGGGAACTGGAGGTTTCAGACCATGAGAGCAGCCCCAGGTTTGTTTACATCCTTCAGGGATGCCCAGACTCTGCACTGGAAACCCAAGCACTTTGTTTTCAGGGTGACCATTTAGAGCTCATGCTCTGCTGTGGCTGTTGTTCTGTGTGACAAACACAAAGCTTACAGTAAGTGAAATTACATGTTGGGCTTGTTTCTAAAAGCATACCATTTTGGGCTAAATCTGAACAATGGAGAAAATAAATCAGACTGGGCTTTGTGCACATACTTTTCTATAAGAAAGTTGTTTACAATGCATATTACACTCCAAAATAAATCTGAGATAAACAAAGTTGAACATTTAATCTTCTCAGTCCTTCATCCTATGAAAAACAACCCAAAAACTTTCCAAGAGAGAGACAGCCCACCATCCATTCACTCCGCCTTGTTTAAGTCCTTGTGAGGATCAGTGCAGACGTCATGGCGGACAGAATGCTCCTCATCCTGTGTGTTACTTGGCTGCATGAATGTTTTTCAACACTCCTTCTCTTCCTTTGCTAGGCAAAGTAACACCTTTCTCCAAAGGCAGCAGAACAGCTTGCCTGTGTGCCAGCTCCAGATCCCTTCTGGCATGCACCAAGCCCAAGCAACTCCAGCAGGAAGCAGGAAAAGGTGGAATCATTAGTTTGCAGGAATAGCTTACCACTTTTAAAACCAGAACTTCTCTTCCCTGTGTTTGAATCCTTGTATTGCAGAGGTTTGGTGAGAACACCTTTTTAAGCTTCCCAGTAGCCACCAAAACGTCACCTGTTGGACTATCGGATACATCCGATATTCCACCCTGTTCCTTTCCTAAATTAGCACACAGAGAGGTGCCATTTAAAGAATGAAAAGTCACACACTCACTTTTGAACTTGCAGGACTTAGAAAGTCACGCTCCTGAAATGTAAGGCACCTAGCATTTTCCAATCCCTACATCACCATTTTTTGCCTGCAAACCCAGAACCAGCCTGGGAGCTTGCTGGGCATGGCAGAGCTTTTATACCCAACAAACAACAGCACTTTCTACCCAGTGACCAAAGACACAAACTGTCTCCTTTGACACAAACACCAAGCCACACACGTGCACCTTGCAGCCAAGACTCACTTTGAGGTCCTCATGACTCAAAGAGGAGCACAAGGGAGCTCCTTTTGGTCTGGTTCAGCCTCCAGTTGCACAACCTCCTGTATTTCCACTCCTTGTCACCTTCTCACTGTCTCCACAACTTTTTTCTGCAGCTGAAATATGGATTAGGGAACTGACCTGAAATAAAAATAACCTTATTTTCTGAAAAATAAAAACAAAGGTGATTTTTGTCCTGGTTTTCTTTTGGAATTGAGATAATTCCAAAAGCTAGGCCATCACATAGACACGCAAATGGTACAACAGGATGAGAGAGGGGAACAGTGGAGGTAGAAAAGGGATCAGTCACAGAAAGGAGAATTTGACTGGCTTCTGGAACAATCAGCCATAGCAAGGAGAACATGGTTGGGTTCTGGAAAAATCAGCCGCAACAAGGAGAACGTGACTGTGGTTCTGGAAATGCACTGCTGCTGTAAAAAAATACTTGTGAAACACAATCCTGCCCCAGTTTGGAGCTATTTGTTTTTCACTGGAGACTTGAGAGCCTGTCCACTGCTGACTGAGAGCTTGCCACACAGCCAAATCTCACTTGGCTGCCCATTAGCAACAAGGGATCATTGTCCTGCCGAACCACAATGTTCTTGGGTCTGTCTTTGATACTTTGAATAAAAACAACCTGAAAATCTCAATTTAATAACTTGGTTGACGAAAGAAGAAAAACACAAACCTGTTAATGCAACCAGTGCTATTAATAAACTTTAAAGTCCCAGGATGCAAGATGGGTAAGGCCCACAGGAAGGCAAGAGATGAGCTGCAGGTCTTTGTGGTTCAGGAGAATTTCCTGACTTGTCAGTGTGCGTTTCCTCTGATCCAGGGAGGGAGGGATGGTGTCCAAGGCCATTCCTTTCACTCACTGACCATGACATCAGCTGGAGGAATGGGTAGCTGAACAGTTTTAATGCTGACAGATGGTGACTTAAGAATTGAATGACTGGGAGAGATGAGCCAAGTTGGATTGGGGGCCTCAGTGATAGTGGGGTAACTCCAGTGAGGATGTGCAGATTAACTCTGCTTCTTTCCTGAGGGAGCTGTTCCAGCAGGACCTGTCTGCACCAACCAGAGACCATCCATTCGTCCAGCATGAATGACCTGGGCTGACCATTCCCGACCTGCCTCTGGAGAGCTTGATTGGAGACTGCCGGAGTCACACCTCACTGCTGGGAGTAGGGAAATCCTGTGGAATGGGCAAAGGCAAATGGCAGGATCCCAGTGGGGGGAGTCCTGGGATCCTTCTGTTTTCATAATCCAGGGAGCAAATACTCTCCCATCATGTTCTTTTCACCAACAGACACACCTCTGGAAATCAGACCCTTTCCAATTAGATGGCCACATGTGGATTTAGGAATCTGGGCAGTCAGGCTGGTAAATGTTTAGTCCAGAGGTTTTCAGAAGCAGATAAAGCATGTCTTTGTTGAAAATCCCTCCTCCAGCAGTAACGAACACAAGGTGCTGTGGCAATGCTCTTTAAACAGTGCATGCATTTTGTGAGGTGGGATTCTTTTCTTAGCTCTGTTTTATGGCTGGGAAAGCCAAGGTACAAATGAGGCAGCATTTCCCAAGGCTCCATTGTGTGCTAGTGCTCAAGCCAGAAACAGCCCCTTCTGCTTCTGACTCCCAGTTCCTGCTCCAATTACCAGAAAATTCCTCTCCTCTATGGCACAGACAACTGGTTCCAATAATCCAAGCCGTTGCAAAGATCAAGTCTGTTTTTTCACTGCTTAACCCAAAAAAACATTTAATTTTCAAAACAAGGTTTGGCTTTTCACCAGAGAAAGGATTTGTTTTTCATTATTAATCTGTTTTTTGATTTTTTTTTTTCTCTCTCTCTTTTTAAATGCCAAACATTCAATCACTCTGTTCAATACAGGGTTCCTAGGCCAGGACACTGCAACTATCATTACCCTATAAATCTTCATTATTCTTACTATAAATACACTTCTGTATTTTTCATTTTGTTATTTTTATGACTAAAAATGGCACGTTTAGCAAACCTCAAAATGCTTTCCAGAATTAAGGACTCTGAATCAAATACTGTAGCCCTGACTTCTGAGAAGAAACACTTTTTTAAAAAAAGTTGTAGCATTCCTTGGTTTATGTACAAAGCAATAACATTGACCTATAGCTTTCCAACACTGCTTCAATTATGCCAGTCTGTGGTGGTAAAGATAATATTGTTTTACTTAGACGCAGTCAGATTGTCATAATGGTATCTTATGTTACCTATTCCTATATGTGAATATGCCAAATCAGGATTAAAAATACTTATTTTTAAACGGTGCCCACTCAAGCTATGTCAGAACAAAAGATTTGTGAAGGAGCTTTAATGTTAATAGATATTTCTAGCACATACAGTAATCACTGCTGGGCTTAAAATGAATACAAATGCACACAAAGATGACATTTGTCCTTTTATAAGAGTAGCAGAATATTATTTCTAGTTTTTCTTTTTATATATTTATTTTCTTAACCTGGAAATTCCGATTCTGTGGAGGCTGGAAGATTGGCAGATGAGTAGAAAGGAATTGAAAATAGCTTTATCACCAAGTTTATGATTGTAAAGGCTGATCTGTTGAAAGGAAAACCAAATGCAAATTAGATCATTAAATTCTGTTTTGCATTCCTCATTCAGCACAAATGAGTAACTAACTTTGCAGAGAAAGGATGCTTTTGTTGAAGAACTGAATTACACCAGATTCCCATTAAATCCCACCTTGTCCAAGAACCAGTACCTCACTATAAACAGGAGAACTGGGAGATTAAAATGACGGAATCCATCTGGGATAGATCTTTTATCTCTGCGCCCCTCTTGAACTTCATCCCATCAGATCGGGTTGGACACAGTTAATTTTTCAGTACAACAGGCAACAAGGGAAGTAGTAACATTAAACTAGATGCTTTCATGGGTGTTTTTGTTACGTTTCCTCAGGTCCAGAGCCCTGTGCTGAGCAGGCAGGTGTAATTCTGAAAGCAACACCACTCCATGGGAAACCCAGGAGCTTTGGGGCTTCCAAACAATCAAAAGCAGTCAGGGAAATAAAGTTCTTCACCCTGGGTCAGCTGCAGCACTGGTGGCCCCAGTAATCTCCCTGCCACACAAAAGAAGCAAATTATTACTTTCTTCTGGATGCCTTTGATAGGGACACCAACTCTCTTCCATCAAAACCAAAGAATACCTGGAAAACCAATTCAGAGGATTTGAAATTATCTCAATACGTCTTCTGTACAAATAACACTGAAATAGAAGAAAATAGGTTGAAATTTAAAAATCAAAAAACCCACACAAAACCTTTGTTGAAAAGACCAAGCCTCTGAAAACCTGTTGAACTTTTAGCCTGAAAAAAGGGGGGATTTCTACCTTCAGTTTTTCAGCATTCACTGAAACAAGAGGAAGATCAAGAAAAACTGACACACTGTATTCTATTCCTGTCCCAGAGCCTGATGAAAATCTTGCAAGCAGAAATAAGGAAACTACAATTTACTTCTGAAACCCCAGGCCAGAGTTCAGACAGCAAGGCTTTATCCTCTTTACACTTTAGAGAAAAGTTTTCAAGATTCCCACCCTGATTCCCTGATCTATGTTTGTTGGAACCAAAGAAGCAATGTAAATGTTAGACTGATTTCTCTGATTTTTTTTTCAGTGACAAACCACCACTAAGAAGGCAGCTCTTGGTAAACTGGACTGTTCGCAATCAAGAAAATATTCAAGCGTCTCTCTGTTCACTGAAATAATCCATTCAGCTGGCCTCTTTGGAGCAGAACATTCCCCTACTGGCTCCAAAATGGGTACTGCTCCATCAAATCCAGAGAATTTCAGGGATTTATTGCATTTACTCTGCCCAGATAATCCTAGATCAGCCTTACAGACTTAGTATACCCTACAGGAGGAAAAACCCACAGGTATTCCATCCTGGAAGAGGTGTGGATATCTCCCCTTCCTTCCTCATTCCTTAGGACTGATTGGGGTTTTTTTAAAAATAAGAATTAAATCCTTAGAAAATTCCCTTGAGATTGTCTATCCAGTAATTATAACTGTGATGGTCTCATTCACAGAAATGGTCAATTTGGGAATTTATTCTGGTTTATTCTGTGTAGTCAGTTCCAGTGCTACATTGCAAATGTGCAAATTCCCTGAGTCCATGGGAGTCCATTTGCAGATGGCACTGGACATTTCTGCAAGCCAGATTCTTGTGCACAGCTATACCTCTCCCACCCATTCAAATTCCCTGCTTCCCAATGCCACTAAGTCTCATCCCAAGCCCAGAAGAGCAATCTTTCCTCTCTCAAAGACACAATCCAGCCTTCACATGCATTACCTAGCACACGGACACCACATTCAGGGGGTCTGCTATGGTAAAAAACCCACAAAAACTCCCTTGTGAAGCCTCCTGTCGAACAAGGGAAAACCTAGAAAAACTTCCTTGAAATGTGTTTTGCTGGAAGTTCAGCACCCCTCCCCCCATCCTTTCTACAGCAGTCAGAGGACAGATTCAGCCTCTTACCTTTCACAATTGGAATACTGTCCTTAGCAAATCCTACCCTTCATCTTTGATTTCTGGATTAAATAAATCCAGTTCCTCCAGCTTCCTCCATAGCACCAGAGTGTTAGACCTCTGGTTGTTATTTTGGGTCTCCTTTGTTCTCCAGTGTGTCCTTCTCTCCCTCAGTGCACCAATGACTCCCAGAGTGGCACAATTAATCACCCTGTGCTTCATGTGATTTTCCTGCTAATACATGCTAAGATAAAAGGTCTTTTTCTTTTTTTCTTTCTTTCTTTTTTTTTTTCTTTTTTTTTTCCCCCAAAGCACTAACTATTATGTGGTCCCCTAAAACGTCCATATCAGTCTCTGCTCTGCCACCACTGAGCAAATTCCCATTTCTACAAATCCACTCTGGTTTTTTTGATTGTCCAGGAAAACCTGATCTACCTGTTCTAGACTTACAGGAAGAAATGAACCAAAAATATGTATTATTTCAACTGCACAAGCTTCAAGAGCCAAAAGAGATGAAGGATAGTTCTCTGAGGAGCTTTCTTGGTGCATCTCCAGCATTGTCTGGGCAAGCAACTGCTCCAGAAATTCAGCCATTAGTCCCTCAAGTGTAATTTTTCTGAACAGTAGCCATTTGTGGGGTCATGCAAGGCCTTTCCAGCCATCACCACTTGATGCTGTATTTCTAGCTCAGTTTCAAGGCTGCAGGTAGAGCCAAATGTCACACAACTGGGACCAGACATGCTTCTGCCCTGCCACCCCATGCTCAGCTTTGCCATGGCCTCATGACATGGGTGCCACACTCTACACAAGTCAGGATTTTAACTTACAGAGTGCAAAATAGATAGTGAAGAAAAAACTGAGCACTCCACACACTGCTTGGAGCTTGGTCAAACTGGAACACAGAGAAAGTGCTTTTAACTGCATTTTACAGAGGGAATTAAGAGAAAAGAGCCCTGGTTTATCCCCTTAACTGCAGACATCTTTTTGATGTGCTTCAGTTAGAAGCCTAAAGTGAAGAGCAGCCCTTCTCCCGCACATCCTGCACTGCTACACACATACATTCACAGACACACACACACACAGGTGTCAAGAGTGTCAAGAGACTGCCAGCTCCTGCAGTGAAAATTGTTCACCTGGTACTGCCATCTTTGAGCCATGCTGTTTTCAGCATAGATGCCCTGATGAATCCACTGTCTCAGCCTCCACTGTCCCTCTTTCTCTGCCAACCTTGCACTGTGCCTTCCCCTGTGCTGGCTCCATTCAGACAAGGCACTTGCATGACCTTCTGGGTTTTCTGTGCCTTAGAATCAGTTTGAACAGACTGGGGCTTGTTTTCAGCAACTGTTGTACTGGGCCATTAGCTGAACACTTTGGGGTGTTCACTGGTGGGATGGAAAAGCTCAGTTATGTACTTTATCTTAAAACATCCTTATCATAAGATCCCACAGCTGACTCTGTATGGATGACAAACATCCTGACAGATATCCCAAGAGCTACTCACAATTGAATATCCAGACCCAGGATTAAGTCTGTTCCATGGGATCCTTATGGAGGATAAGGATCTTGCCAGTTAGTAAATTATTCCTGTGAACACCCAGAACACTCTTTATTTGACCAACTGACCTTTCCATAAATTCTCTGAGGGTAAATTCCCTATATTACCAAGGAGGAAAACAAGAAATAGCCCACTTTTTGACTCTGTTCCCTGGTGAATGACATCCACAATCTGAGATGGCCCTTGCTGAACCCTTGTGAGACACAGCAGTCTATGATTTGATCCCCATGGAGGATAGATGAGGTCTCCAAAGAATTCCCTTTGAGGAGTAAGGACATCCCTCAGTGAAAATATGAAGAGGATAAAAACTACAGTGGAATAGAGATTGACTGATGGTGTGGGACTAAGAATGCAAAACCAGCAAGGGGAGTACATGTGCTCCTAGAGGGAAAAACTGACAGCCCTGGCAATAAATTCCTCTCGCCCCACTTACTCATGGATGTGGTCAGCTATTCCCCACACTGAACTCCTTGTCTTGTTGCTCACAGTCATTCCACTCAAAAGCCACTGAAGCTGGAAATTCATTCCTTTAAAGCAAAAAGAATGGACTGTTCTTGTCCTTCGATCTTAGCTTTGTTGGGGGACCTCACAAAACCCACAGATAAATATGAACATAGGACATATATTCATATTTACACATAATGTTGATGTGTAATTTACACATGTTCATATCACATAAATGACTGCACTTCTTCTTAAACAGAAGGCAAGAGAGGACATCAAGTCTCTCCCACTGCACCTTGATTATGTGCAAGAGACTGGGTCTGGATAAGGAAACTAGCAGGCACAAACGTATCAATGAGCTTTTATTACAACATCTTTCAAAAATACTACTGTCAGCCAGAAAACAATCAGAAATTATTTTTACTTGCTGTGAGACCATGACAGGAACAGCTAATCATCAATAAATAAATAAGAATGTCAAGTCTACAGTAATTTATAAATTCTACATTGAAAAAGACCCCAGATCTCTACATCACTTTAAGCTGCATTATGTTCATCATGAAAAAGTGGATTTGATCAGATTTTAAGACATACCATCTCATGCAATAACGGAAAACAGATTTCATGGCATATTTACTTCGGGATTACTTCTGTTACTTTCAGAAGCTATTCCAAACTCAAAGTTTTGCTTTATGTTTTGTTTTATTTCATTTATCATATCAATTATCCCTGGCCAAATTAATCCCTGATCTCAATCTACTGGCTACAGTTGCCTAAGACAAAGGACTGACTCATACCTGCAAGACCAACAGAGGGAAGGTTCTAACACAGTAACATCCAGTACTGAGAGCACAAGACCCATTTAAGTCAGTTTCAAGTTCAAGCTAAAACCAGCAAATTCAAATTAAAATCTCCCAGGCCAGATTCTCAAGATCAGAACCATTAATTTTAAAAGCTGAAACTAGTCAGGGCCTCCTCCTAGGAGGTACTGAGTGACCCTTAACACCAATCAGTTACCAAGAGTTGAAAGAGCTCTGAAGCCTCCAGAACTGGGGCCTCCAACAGCTCCCAGAGACCAGGTAAAAGTGGGTTCAGGGATCACCCCTCCAGTGGTTTCCAGTAAACACTAGTTGGAATTTACTCAGCAGTTTTCAAGACCAAGTTCCTAGATGCAGAAACACCCGCTGTCCCAGCAAAGGGAACAAGGGACACATATGTTTTGGCTGCTAACTGCTGACACTCACAGTCCGGACAGAGGAATTCCCACATCTTCCTTTCACAGCGTCTTTGCCAGTTCATGAATTTTTAAAGGAGAATAAATGCATTTTCACGTAATAACATGTTCCTGGCGCTGGTTTTGCTTTGTCACAAGGTGAAGTGCATAAACAGCAGTCACTTCAGATATAACACTGAATATAAACTTCTTTTCTTCTCCTGGTCCAACACAATCACATCCTTCTGCATTTTTGTTGCCCAGCATCAATGTCTATGGATTATCCTAGGAAAGGCAAGTTTTGTGTTACTTGGTTGGAAGGAAAAAGCCAGGAAGGGGTTATTAAAGACACTGGACTCACTTCTTGAAATGTCAAAGAATAGTGGGTTTTGTAAGTAATAACAGAATGAGCGACAGCTTTGTGGGTTCTCCAGAGCAGAGATCCAAGTTAACCAGAGGATAAATTGCCATGTTGGGAAAATAAAACCATTCTGGAAGCTGACATCTTAAAGGCAGACACAGCAGGGGCTTTAAAGGGGGGTGAATTTGACCAGGTTGCTAGTGATACCGTGGCACAAAAAGTGCAACTTGACAACCCAAGGTCTTCATTCAGCTGTCGGTGTTCCTGCCTTTCTGATTTCATGCTAGATTTTACACTTTAGGGAGGAACTTGGAGAAAAATGACCTGAGGATGCTCTAGGGACTCAGATGTCAGAAAACACATAAACTGTTAATCTCATGTCTTGCACCAATATCTGATATTCTAGACCAGCCAATACTGGCTGTGCTTCAGCATGATGAGAGGTGCAGGTCCTGCTCAGAATGAGGATGAAGGATTCTCACAGTCTCCTGCAGGAATATAGGAACAATCAACCATCCCCTGCTCTGTCTGCACAGAAAAGCAGAGAAAAGAATTCTCCGTTCCCCTCCCGGTGGGTTTCAGGGATTAGTCGTGGAGGAGAGATGTTGCGAGGCAAGATTTGAGCGGACGCTGATGCATCGCTTCGGAAGGAGTTCCAGAATTGGCTCCATCACGCGAAGCTGCCCAGTGCCAGCACCGGAAAAGCTCCACCCGACACCGGCGAGCTCTTGCTGCCCTCTCCCGGGATACGGCCGAGGCATCGCCCGACCCGCCCGGAGCCCGAACCACCGCGGCAAAAATAGTGCGGAGGCTTTGGAGTGTCCCTGTCGCCAGGAGCGGGATTTATGGCGTGCGGCAGCGCCTGCACAGCCACAGCCAGGGATTCAGCTCATGCCTGGTGTTCCGTAATAGGGCACAGGGCTCACCCGTGACGGGAGATGCTGAAATTCCAACCGGTTCTCGGGATGCTGAAAATACCAACCAGCTATCGGGCGCGTTCGTCTCTGCTCCGTCGGTACGAGGGGACTCATCTTCTCCAGGAATTTACACCCTCGCTGCCGAAAGCCTGCGGAAGTAAACAAGAGAAGAGGATCACACCGTACCCAATCCAACCCCACGTTCCGAGGTGATGACCCCGAGGATAGATCTCCTATCTGTATGAAGAGGCAGCGGTCTAAGCTCAGAACCCCAATTCGGCTGGGATTCGAAGCTTCTGATGCAGCTGCTGCCCCGTTGAGTGGAGGGGAGCCAGGATCATAGTCTCTCGCGAACCTCTCTATCACAAAAAAACCCCACATCAAGTCTTTGGCCTTCCGACATTGTCAAAACCTGTCTGACCTTGTAAACCCTGTACCAGCTCTGACAGCAGTGGTCACCTTGAAGAGATGACCGAAGTGCTTGTGACGGAAGCTCTGTCAGGGGAGGGCTGGGTTGGCTATCGGGAAAAGGTTCTTCCCTCAGAGGGTGCTGGGACACTGAGCTCCCCAGGGAATGGTCATAACCCCAAGGCTGCCAGAGCTCCAAGAGCATTTGGACAATGCTCTCAGGCACAGGGGTTCGAATGTCCTGCGCAGGGCTAAGAGTTGGTCTTGATGATCCTGTGGGTCTCTCACAACTCAGCATATTCTATGATCTTTTCCTAATATCTGAATCTCCTGTCTCAGCTTAAGGCCATTTCCTCTTGCCCTCTCACTGCAGGCACTGTACAAGAGACCGGTTCGCACCTCGCTACCATCTCTTTCCAGGCAGCCGGAGTTGCTCCAAACCCTCCGCAGGTTGCTCCCCCGCGCCGCGGCTCCCCCCGCTCCCGCTCCCGCCGCTCCTCCTGCCGCCAGGGGGCGCTGTGGCGGCGGGGGCGCCGCTCTCTCCGCCCGCCGGGGCCGCGGAGGAGGCGGCTGGGCCGGCCCGGCGGCGGCGGGAGGGACCGGGGGAGGGACCGAGGCACCGGGGCGCCGGGGTAGGGGCGGAGGGAGGGGTGTGGCGGCGGCGGCAGGGCCGGGCCGGGCCGGGCCGGGCCGGGAGGTGGAACGCGCGGCCCCGCTGAACCCGCTGCGGGGCCTGCGGGAGCAGCATGGCCGCCAGCCTGTGGATGGGGGACGTGAGTGTCCGGCCGGGACCGCGCGGCTTTGTGAGGGGGCGGCGGAGCTACGGGGGGAAGCGGCCGGGCCGCGGGGGCGCGGAAGGCACTGACCGGCTGATACTGTCACTGACCGGCACCCGCACACTGGCTGACACTCTCCCACCGACCGACTGACACCCTCACATTGGCGGACGCGCTCACACTCACTGATTGACTCTCTCACACCAATTGATGCCCTCACGCTGACTGTCTGACACCATTACAGCAACTGACAACCTCAATGTGACTGACTGGCACTCTCAGTCTGACACCCACTCGGGCAACCGACAGACTGAAATCCTCACACTTCTGACACCCTCGCTCTGACACCTGACACCAGCTGACCCTCTCCCTGCCTGACTAACCCCCTCACATCACTGACACCCCCATATACCTAAAACTCCCCAAGTGACATTCACCTCATACACTCCTGTGCATGCTGACATGCTCACACAGGCTGACACACACACTCAGACACAAACCCCAGCCTGACAGACACATCTGTGAGCAGTTACACGCACACACACCCTCCCCCCTAGTGAGAGTGACCCTCGTTGCTTGCCTGCAGCCGGGTCACAGCCACACACCAGTGTCCCTGGTGGGCAGACACATGCATGGGCACCACGTCTTACACTTCCATACTCTTAAGAGGCACTTACACACTCCCATATTCACAGTGTGTACACTTGCATGCGTTGAGGATTTATCTGCTCAGCTGCTATAGGCACTTACATGCTCATATTGTGCATGGCTGTGCTGCTAATTGTGCTCACTTGTAGGCACTCACATTTGCATGCATCTGTCCAAGACTGTCCCTCACAACCTGCCCCCTACATGCACACCTGTGGGTGCACTTACACCCTCATAGTGTATAAGTTTGACTCTCCTACATGCACAGGCATTCACAAGCACTTACACACCCTGCTACATCCTTCATTCCTGCCTCTGTGTGTACCTGACAGGAGGAGCACCTGTGTGAAGCACACTCACAGGTACTTCTTCAGCCAGGGATGTCTTGCTGCCCACTCACGTGCACGCTGTGGGCACGCTCACAGTGATGCAGAGCCCACAGTGTCCCTTGTGTGCCCTTCACACACCCTCACTCTTGTGCCCCTGTGTCCTTCACCACTCACTGCTGAGCACACACTTTCACACTTTTGTGTACTTGCCCCATGTGTTGCAATGCTCTGCCACCCAGCTGCATTGCATGTGTGTGTGTGCTCAGTGTGTTGTGGTGCCTGCATTGCTGCCACTGTGGTACACTCTGACACACACACGTGGTCCCACTGCTGCCTGTAGTGTCTTTGCTGTCTGTCACACATTTGTACACATCTGCATGCACTCCGCTATGCATGTACAGTCACACTAGCATGTCACAACTTCCCTGCCACCTGTTTCTTGGACACACATCTTCCTTTAGCCCCTTTCTTGCAGCTCACACCAGCACAGTCCTGCTTGCATGTAGTGTTCCTCATCTCTCATGTGTGTGTACACACAGCCCAACACATCCCTGAGAATCCCACCAGGTACTTCTCTCCCACACACACACTCAGCACACGCAGTTTGCCATGGTATCAGGGAGTCCTCCACTGCCTCTGCTCATGCATGGAGACTCCATGGAGCCTGTTCTCTCTTTTCCCCACACAGAGGGTTATCTGCCACCTCTCTACCATAAAGCCCATCTTCTTTTTCATCACTACTCTCACAAGCAAGCCGTGGCTCTTTGAGCCATACCGACATATCCAAGTAACTGCTTGTCTTTACAAATTGAGTTTCTTGTACACACACCCCCAGGATCACCCTGCATGGCACATCTGTGCAGAGTGGTGCTGTCTCTGCTCCTGGGACAAGTCAGTTCTGCTTCACTCTCACCTTCACAGGGCATCTGCTGCCTTTTACACATGCAAGTGCTGTTATGGTCACCTTCTTTCACATACTGTACACCGTGAAGCCACCTGATACCTGACAGATGCACAAATACTTGAGGGCTGTAGGTTACCGTGAGCCACCTGTCTTAGGTAAATACATGGAGATATATATATTTTGTACATATATTTTTCAGCTCCATTTTAATTTTGGTTAGTTCCCTCCTCCAGTTTCTGTTATACACAGAGGTGCCCTGTTCACTCAGGCTCTTCATAGTATATTTGATCCAAATTCCAGCACCATTTCCCGCTTGTCAGTCCCTTACACCACACAGACACCTGCTCTCCAGCATGTTCACATACACTCTTACCTGCACAGTGCCATTCCCCCCTGTGACATGAACATGGTCAGTGCTCTCATGGGCAGGATGAAGCATAGACTCACTGTGGGATGCGATTCCAGGGCTTCCCCCAAGTGCTGCCCTGGTATCTCTGGGGTTGTTCAAGGCGGACATCACCTGTGTACCCACAGTGCTGGCCCAGCCTTCATTTGCACATGGAGAAGGAGCCTGCCACCTTCTTCCCTGTCCCCTGTAGTGAATGCTCAGTTTGTTGCTGTATGTTTCTGAGTGGCTTTTATCCTTCTGTGAAGCTCCCTGTTCTCTGAAATTCATGCTGTCTCTTGGGTTCCACTTTGCAGACTGTTGAGCCTGGTTCATGCATGCCTGCTGGTTTTGAGTGGCATCGACCCTCTTAAATGAGTCTTCTTTTTGAAGTGTAAGGGTAAAATCCTTCTCAATAATGTTTTAACTGCTTAGGGGGACATTGACACATATATTCTCTTTTTTGTAGATGCCCCAATATAACATTTTTTTTTCTTTTTCTTTTTCTTTTTTTTTTTTTTTTTCTTTTTTGCTTTTATAGCTGGAGCCCTATATGGATGAAAACTTTGTTTCAAGAGCCTTTGCCACTATGGGAGAGCTTGTACTGAGTGTAAAAATCATTCGAAACAGGTTGACAGGGTAACTGTTTCTGTTTGTTCTCCAAGTGCATTTGGACTGAAGTGTCACTGTGATCCTTCCATATCAGAGTGAATTTTCCCTTTTTCTCACCATTGCTGCCACCAATATGGAAATATATATGAGGGCAATGGAGAGGGCACTGCTGGCTCTTCAGCCTTCCCTCAACAAACAAGCTTTGGCCCTCATCCTGCAGTGCTCCAGCACTCAGTCAGAGCAGTGTATGTATCTCATTCCATCCCTCTGGGAATTACACCTCCCCAGGCTTTGGTCACTAGTCTGTAGTGCAGCTATGTGATGCTGACAGAGGTGGGAAGTGTGACTTGAAGCAATAAGAGAACCTTTAGAGTTCATTTGAAATCAAGTGAGTGATTTATGCAGAACAAACTAGTTTCATTCTTATTCATTATTCTTTCAAGAGTTGTAATTTCAGTTTTCTGTAGTTTAAGCTTGAGTGGGCAAATTGATGGTCAATGAAAGTAGGAAGCAAACTGTAAGCTAAACCATTTTCTATGTGCTTTTGCTGACCTGACTTATGGTAAGTAGGGGCTATCCCTTGAAATCCAGCTTCTATTTGGTAGCTAATGTTTATACTTAAAAAACCCAAAAACTTTTCTATGTATTGCAGCTATAGCAAATTTCCTATCAGTTATCTAAAATACAACTTTCCTCCTCAGATATCTTTTAAATTTATAACTTTTGTCTCATCTCTTCTGTGTTGTATGTTCAGAATTCCAGCAGGCTATTGCTTTGTAGAATTTGCAGATCTAGCTACTGCAGAGAAATGTTTACACAAAATCAATGGAAAACCACTTCCTGGTGCTACACCGGTGAGTAAATGGGATCAGCCAGTTGAGAACCAAAACTTGTAAGGGACAGATAGTGTAGAATGTGTATTTTTAATGATTACAGATAGATTCAATAGTTAGCAAACTGGGATTCTTCTTTGCTATAGAATTGAAGTTATGGCTGTAAAAGTGTTAATGTTCTTGCTCAGAAAACTGTTGAGAAAAACCACCGATTTCATTGTGACTGTCTAGATAAAATCCAGCTGTAGAAGTATTGTGGGGTATGGGTTTTTTTATGTCTGAGGATTTCTGCTGTTACCAAAGTTGGACTAATCAGAAACCTGAGAAGAACAAGGAAGAACTTAGGCTGAGTATAGCGTATGTCCACCACAATTCTTCCATCTCTCTCCTTTTGTATAATCATGGAGTCACAGAGTGGTTTGGGTTGGAAGGGACCTTAAAGCTTATTGTATTTCATCCCCTACCATGGGCAGGGACACCTTCCACTATACCAAGTTGCTCCAAGCCCCATCCAACTAGGCTTTGAACACTTTCAAGGATGAGGCAACCTGAGAATTTAACTGTGTGTGTTGTTACATGTGTACAGGATGAACATGCAAGTTCACACTGTCTTTTGAGTAACTTTGATTTGCAAGAGAAACATGACTTTTAATCTTGCATTGCTCTTGGCCCTTAGCAAACAGAAATTACTCAAACGTCTTTACAGTGGAGAAGGATGCAGGGTATTGAATAATTGTAGTGTATAACTAATGTCTCCTCTGTGTAAAAGCTGGGTAGTTAGGAAGAAGAGGAGAAATAGTCAGTGAGGCTAATTTTAGGATGTTGACTTGATATGTGGTAGATTAAAATGGGACGGCTGACACAGCTGTCTGTTGTACCCACAGGAATTGGCTGCAGTAACTGGGGTGACTGATTCATAAAGCAGCTCTAGAATCACCTCAGTTATGTGTGATATACAAGGTAAATGGATTCCCTGCTGAGAGTAGTTAATACCCAGAGCAGGAAACCAGGAAGTTCAGATTGGACTATTTAGTCAACGTTCCTGAGAGGGTCATGTGCCCCGCTAAAAGGAGTCCATGAGAGGCCTGGAGATATCTGTTTCACGTATTTGCTCACGATTAAGGCAAGCTGATCATCCTGGATGCCTTCTGTAGTCACTGGAGAGACAAAGAGAGCAGCTCTTGTAAGGAGTAAGATAATAATGAAGTTTGGGAATACCCATCTTTCTTCACAGTTTGCTCAAAACACAGTGCTGGGATGTGCATCCCTCCACAGTGTGGGAGGGGTGATTTGCACATGGAGAGAATTACAGATGCCAGAGATCCACAGCAGCCCATATCAGTGCACTCAGCAGGCAACTAGTTAGTTCATCCTTTGCATTTAGAGACTTTTGCTTACAGAAAACTTCAGTGTGGCTCATGCCTTTATTTATTTTTAAATACTGAAGCAGCCAAAGGAATAATAAGAGAGCCATTGTGCTGGTGCTGTCTCTCTTCTCCAAGCACTGGTGTTCCCAGTTCCCATCTGAGTGGAAGTACTGTCAGGGGTCTCGTTGATTTTAAACACAGAATATTGCAGTGAAGAGCGTGATCCAATAACAAAGATCTAAGTGCTTCAAAGTGGAATCTAAATTTTGTATTAGCTTGTAAATGATTCACAGAAAGTTGTGTAGTCCTATGCTCCAGAGAATGCAAGCATGCAAGGAACAGGAATGTATCCTAGAGTTAAGTCTGTGCTCTGTTTCCCAAGAATTATTTACTTGTCTTTGAGGGAAGGAAATCCATCATGCAAGGTTCAGGAACACACTGGACTCTTCACTGTACTGAACAAGTACCCTGATCTCTAGGGCATTTCTGATTGTGATCAGAAACCCTGATTTCTGATCCTGAGATTAACCCCTGATCTCTTAAGACCTGATCTAAAGATCTTGGTCTCCTTAGATCTTGGTCTAAACTTACGTGTAAGTTGTTGCTTGGGGACAAGTTGCTGAAGTCTGGTAGGTTGGGGACAGAGAGTTCCAGATGGGCACAAATCTAGGCTGCTGGGAAACTTGTTTCAAAAATAAATTCAGATGCAAAATTTAAAGAGGCCTCCAGTGTCCAATGTAGTTCTGTCAGAACCCTTTAATTTTGGATCTTACTAAATGTGCAGAGCCAAGTATTTAGCCACACTTCCAGATTCAGGTTGATTCCATTTTCCAGTTTGGTGGATTCTGACCTGCTAGTGTTTGTGTTAAATCACAGAAGTCCAGTAGTGGTGCTGTCATTTCATTTTAAGACCTTAAACTGGAAGAAATTTACCATCTGTTATTACTACCTCTGTTCAGATTTTGATTTTCATGATTATGTCTGTATTTACGCTAAATAAAAATGTGCTTGTTACCTTAACTGGCTGGCCTGAAGGCGTTGAACATGTGTCAGCATTAAGATTGCATTAAATCAGCTTATTGTGTTTTTCCCTGATTGTGTGTATTCACATGACAACATTTGAATGTATGGATTCATTTTTGTCTTGTTTCAGGCGAAGCGATTTAAATTGAATTATGCAACATATGGAAAACAGCCTGATACCAGGTAAGTGCTCAATATTTAAATAATAATTTTTCCGGCTTAATGAGTCTTTATTAATTGCCTTGCAAAAAGTATTCAAAATGGGTAAACCCAAAGTTCAGCGCTGCAGTCTTTAGTAGAGGGAGGAGAACTTAGACTGCCAGTTTTGTTCTTTGTCCTGTGTGTGGCACAGCACATTTATCCAGTGTCCTTAAAGGTATTTAAACTTTGTAGCATCAAAGTATCTAATTCATATGTTATAATTTAAGATCTATATATTATAATTTAGGATCTATGTATTGAAAATAGCATATCTCTAAATGAGATATTGGGGGGTTTTGCCATTTTAGAAATCAGAGATATCCTGTGAGTAATAAGCAGGGAAGTAATTTTTAAATAAAAAGCAGTGTTAAGTTGGTTGGTTATGCTGCTTGAATTAACTTGAAAAAGCAGTGTCAATAAAAATTTTAGTTAAGCAGCTTAACCGGTGACACTTTAAAGTCTCCATTAAATGGTCTTTTAATATCACTCTTCTCTGAGTGCAAATAGTTCGGCTAAATGGTAACTGTCACTTAGCATGTCCCTTCCTTTTTCCTTTTTTAATTTTTTTTTTTTTTTTTTTTGTATGGTTGTATTTAAGAAGTTTTCTTTTTATTTCTTTAGTCCAGAATATTCCCTTTTTGTGGGAGACCTGACTCCCGACGTGGATGATGGGATGTTATATGATTTTTTTGTTAAAGTTTATCCATCGTGTAGAGGTGGAAAAGTTGTTTTGGACCAGGCAGGAGTATCCAAGTAAGTTGTCTTTTATTCACTTTTTTTTTTCACTTCACACGTGGCAACAGGAAAGATAGAATGCAGCAAGGGGAAAAAAAATTCTTTTGGCTTAGTATTTTAGTATTTAGATTTTAGTAATCTTTAAATATAATGTTCTTGGCCATTCAGTCTGAAGTTTGCTTGAGTTTTCATAGTCACCATGGGTATTATCACTCCTCTGTCCATCTGAGACCCTTTGTGTGTTATTGCACTTCTTAAAATGCTGAAAAAATGTCTTAAGTAATCTTGAAACACTCTCTTCCTGGACTCTCAGGTGGAATTGTGCTTTACAAACTTTAGGCTATTGAGTGTATATTCCTGTGAGAGCTGTACTTTTTTTTTCAAACAGGGTAGGGCACACGAAGCTGTGATTCACTCTCAGGTTCTCAGTAGCTGCCTTGTTTGTATTTCCTGAAAATGTCTTGCCAAAAACAGGTATCAAAAAGTTGGATTTCTTAATGTAATTAAAACATTTTCTAAACAGCACAAAATTAAGCTATATTTTCCAGAGGAAGGAGCAGTTGGTGAGCATCCTTGTTTCCAAAGCAGAGCATGGCTTCAGTGAAGCACAATTTTCTGATATAATACCTGTGAGAATTTTGGGATAAGATATAGGCTATGGCTGTATGTCCCCCCACCTTCTCATTGGCGGTTTCTCAGTCTTAGACAGGCTGGTTTGAAGGAATCTCTGGAGGTCTCTGATCCAGCTCCTAAAAGGACTGCAGCCAGTACTAGATCATCCATGAATTGTGTGGCCTGGAAAACCTCCCAGGACAGAGATAATTCAGTCTGTCTGGGCAGCCTATTCCACAGCTGCACCCCTCCCCAGTCATGAAGTTCCTCTTCATGTGCAACCTGAACCTCTTGCAGAGCTACTCAGTCTCTCTGGCTGTTGAGTCTTCATGCTGTCATTGCCACCTCACCTGGGACTGACACTGCTGGGTTGGGTTCTGTGTGCCTTCTGCTCCTCCTCAGTGTATAAACCCCACAGTTCCTGTTGTGTTGCACCTGCTTCAGTCTCTGTCTGTAGAACAGGTGTTGGTGCTGCAGGCTGGACTATTATTTGGGTTTTGGGAGCTGTGCATAGGTGCAGAGCTTAAGGAAAGGGCATCTGTGGTAGCTTGGGAAATGGGGA
This sequence comes from Hirundo rustica, assembly GCF_015227805.2. Lineage (NCBI taxonomy): Eukaryota > Metazoa > Chordata > Aves > Passeriformes > Hirundinidae > Hirundo > Hirundo rustica. Next base: position 6,686,669 of record NC_053474.1, read on the forward strand.
AGGAGCAAGGACTCAGAGTCCGGTTTCTGGGAAGAGCAAAGCTGTCTCCCCTGGCAGTGCCAGAGTGTTGGTGCCAGGGGCTTTGTTGCGACTTGTGTAATTGCTCAAAGCTGAGGCAACTGCAGGTGTCAGTGTGATGTGAGAGAGAAGCTTAAGGCTTCCACTGGACATGCCCAGTGAAGCCCTGGCCCTTCCAGCCAGGGCTGGTGGAGCAGGAAGGCCTCCTCCCAGCACCTCTTAGTCACACAGGAGAGGAAATTGGAGCATGGTGCTGTGGTGCTGTGCCTGCTTCTCTGCCTTGTGCTGAGGGTGCAGGTGCCAGGGCTTTTCCAAACTTTTCCAAACAGGACACAAGGTCTGCAGGGAGGTCCTGGCCAGGAAGAAATTATTTCTTTCCAGACCAATGGTTTAGCCATTGGTGTGGAAAAGCTAAATGTCTGGAAGAGCTGGAAGAATCAGTGTCTGGAAAACTTGGAAGAATCATTGTCTCACTTGCAGCAGCCAGCATCTATTCTTGTACACTGGATCTATCACTATCTGTCTCTATTTTGGAACTGCCAGTCTTTCCAGTTTCTCTTACACACTCCTGGTCCCATCTGAAAATCTGCAGGAGTCTTTTAGCAGTTTAGAAACTTAGTTTGGTTTGTGTATGAACACCTTAAACTGACTTAGATGTTGACTTGCGCTGGATTAATTTGCCATAGTCCTTTGGCAGAGGGCAAGTTAAACAAATGTGGGTCTGTGTAGAGTTTTACTTGTGCTTAATAATCTAGCTGTATTTAGATAAGCCTAAGCTTTGATCTGGTCTTTTTGTGAGGAGGGTAGATCCATACCTGTATATATATATATTTATATATATATAAATATAAATAAATAAGATATTTGGACTTGTGTGTGGAGCTTGCTGTGCAAGGTACTACATTTTCTCTGAAATAGCTGCCAGTGGGGAGCTCCCATGAGTAGTAAGTGATGCTGCTTTCAAAACAGTACATTACTTGGTGTTTAGTAATTCCCACAGAATAGATAATGCACTGTAAATACACCCTTGCTTACAGCTTGTTCTTTTTCCCAGGTAGACAAGCCCTTCTCTCCCAAACTTCTTCCTTTGCTTAGATGGATTCCTCTTACCCTCCCACACCTAAGCCTTTGATCTTTCTGCTGCGTGAGGCAGCCCATCCCATGATGGGATCCTGGCACTGCCCTCTTGGATGCTGTTGCATGGCTTCTGACTCACTGTAGCATCTAAATCCCACGCAAAAGACTGTTGGGGTTGGAGGGAGTTGGAGTTTTCTGTCTGGTTGACATGCAGTGCTGCCACACCACAGGGAAGGGTTGTTGCAGAGTCCAGCGGTTCTGGATGTGTTGTCCCTGTTTCAGCTGTGCTCTCAGAGCAGGTTTTAGCTACTTGATGTTAAGAGCTCATTTTCAGGCCCACTGTTGGAAATGCCATTGTTGGGAGTGGCAGAAAGCCTATCCTGTTGAAAAGCAGACTTAATTGGAAAGCACATCTCATTGACCCTAGGAAAAAGTAGTGTTTTCCATCACAGTGAGGCAGTTTTGGATAAAAGCAAAGTCTATCTTGTCGATCCTGTGCTGACTTGCAACTCTTGAGATTATCAGTATCCTCCCAGCAGAGATTTGCAGCTTTACCACGTGTCAGTTCATGAATTTCGATATGACTTGTGTCAGCTCACTTCCAGTTCCCCGGAATCCACTGGCACAAGAACTACTTTACATTGACAAGCCCTTGAAGGTACTGCCAGAGCTTGGATATGGGGCTTCAGGAATTCTGGAAAAGCAACTGGAAGGCAGAATAATTTCCTCTCTCCAAAAAGCAGGGACAACAACCCTAATGAACATTTTCATTCACTGTTTCCCAAACCAATTCAAACTTCACTGTAACTAATTTTTATAGCGTTAGGCACGGTTCTTTGGGATTGGTTTTATGTGAGATGTTCTGTGTCTCTGCAGAGGTTACGGGTTCGTGAAATTCACGGATGAACTGGAACAGAAGAGAGCACTGACAGAGTGTCAGGGAGCTGTGGGGTTGGGCTCTAAACCTGTACGCTTGAGTGTGGCTATACCAAAAGCGTGAGTAGAGGAACAGCTGGACATTTATATGAAAAATCATATCTAGTTTTAAATGCCTTTTAGTGCTTTGGGTACATGTCCTAGATGTCTCCATCACAAAATGAAGGAATACCAGTGAATATGGGGAGTATCAGAATGCCCAGGAGTTCAAAGAAATTATAACATTAGCTCAAGAGTAAGCATTTTACACTGTTTTGAATTGCATACATTATTAAATCCATACATATGTGCACACACTAGTTAAATATGATTGTTTTTAAAGTGTATGTTCCTTTGCATTTAGTTGAAATAATTTAAATTGGCTTAATGATGTCTGGATAGCAAAGCTTAACTACCTTGCTAATTCTGTTATGATGTCTACTACATGTAAGACTTTTGGGGCAGGGATTAACTTTTTTTTCTGTGTTTGTTCAGAACCTGATACAATGAGATCCTGGTCTGACTTGGGGCTCGTAGCACTAGGGTAATACAAATCATAGTAATTGCTCCCTATTTGAATAATATTTAGATTTTCAGTGACCTCGTAAGTCTTGGGGCGTGGGAAAGGAAGATAAAAGAAAAAAAAAGGAGTCTATCATGATAAGAAGATTGATGTTTCCTTCTTCCTACTTCTCACTAATTTCATCATTAGTAGAAATAGCCATTTCCAAACACTATTTGTCATCGCATTATTTCAAATCTTGACAGTAGGTGGAATCCTGTTTCCTTGGGAATGCTGCCACTTTATGGCAAGGAGTAGGAATTTTAGTCAGTTCTCAGGGTATTTAAGTTTGTTTTTTGATTACTGGTAGTTCTTATTTCATTAACTTTTTCAAGTCTGTGCATTAAAGACCACCCAGTTCAGAGAGAAAGGGACGAGTCCTTGCTTGGGTTTCTGTATGACAGTGGCAGAAGGGAGATCTTTTTCCATTCTTACAAAAGAAAACTGAAGGCTTTCAGCAAGGCTTTAAGTCAACTCTTCATGTAAAGCAAGACTCAGTACCTTCTCTCAGAAAGCTGCAGATCACTTAACTTCATCCTCTTTATCAGAAGGAAAAAGGGACTCCTGTATCTGGATTGTGGTTCAGGATTTTTCTAAACTGAAGCTCGTAGTCCTGAACTCTTCCCTTCCCAAAGCCAGGAAGTGATACCCAATTAGCTCATAAAGAATGAAAGCAATGTTTATTAATGAAGAAGAATATGAACACAGGAAAGGGTATTAAATTTAAACCACTCTTTCTTTATGCAAATATATGCAAATAATAAATATTGTTGCAGTAAATAGTAAATATATTTTAAAGATTGAAATTTGCATGTTAGACTAAGCCTTATCTCTTTACCACATTGTATCTGAAGCTATTTCACTGCTTTTTTCATACTTGTTCTGCACTATTCTATTGCAACTTACTCCTGCTTTATTTTTTGAAGTAATCGTGTGAAACCAATGGAGTACAATCAGATGTACAACTATAATTACAACCAGTATTACCAACAGTATCACAACTACTACGCTCAGTGGGGGTACGACCAGAACACGGGCAGTTACAGCTACAGCTACCCCCAGTATGGCTACACCCAGAGCACCATGCAGGTAGGGCAGCACAGAAACACCACAGAGATTGAAAGGTGGGATGGGAACATCTTATCTTCAGCTCTGAGAATCACAGAATGTCCTGAGCTGGAAGGGACCCACAGGAATCATTGAGTCCAGCTTCTGGCCCTGCCCAGCACACCCCAACAATTCCACCCTGTGCCTGAGAGTATTGTTCAAATGCTCCTGGAGCTGAGGCAGCCTTGGAGCTGTGCCCATTTCCTGGGGAGGCTGTTCAGTACCCAAGCACCCTCTGGGGGAAGCATCTTTTCTTGATATCCAGCCTCACCCTCCCCTGACACAGTTCCAGCCAGTTCCCTAAGGTCCTGTCCCTGGTCACAGAGAGCAAAGATCGGAGCTGTCCCTCAGGAGGAGCTGCAGACCCTAATGAGCTCTGCCTTCAGTCTGCTCTGCTCCAGACTGAACACACAAGAGTTCTTCCTATAGATCTCTTCAAAGTCTTAGTATAGCTACTATTTAGTGTTTAGCCCCTGGTGTGTCCTGTTGCCTTATGGACACTATATTGCTGAGGTAAAAAAAGGTCTGGAGGACGCAAAGGGTCTCAATATAGTTGTCATGGTAGAAGAGTTCTCTTGGTACAGGCAGTGCTCAGAGTGCCTTTGGGACCCTTCATAAACTTTGTTATAAAGGATAGAACACATCAAAATAGTCACCCCACTTAAACCCTGAAATTTCAAGAACTGCCTCTGTTAGAGGTTTAGTGTAGGATCTTGACCATGGAGTGTTGGGAATGGAACACAGGCTTATGTGTGAAGAATCCTGTTGTAATAATTTCAGTATAAGTCAGCCTCTGACAGTACTGATCAACAAGTGATGCTTGCAAAAGAAAATTATTCACTGTCCTAAGGCGTTTGTTTTTCCTTGCAGACATATGAAGAAGTTGGTGAGGATGCATTGGAAGGTATGTTTCTCACATTTTGTATTTAAGTTGTCTGTATGTTCTGTACTGCTTAGAGATAAACTTTCTCAAATTGGCCCTAATATCAATTTATAATACACCTTTATCTTTGAGTAAATCTGATAAAATTTGTGGGTCACTATCACCTAGAACAGTTGCATCCTGGTTTTACTGTTGCTGCTCCTAGTCTGAACCCGGTGAGAACTGAAACTGTTTGACTTCCCCAGCGCTGAGATTTTAATATTCTGTAGTACTGAAATTTTTATCCCTTTTTTAGTAGAGGTATTTATTCTGATATGCTACCAAGAAAAAAAGTAGATATTCTGCTTTTCTCTAAAATCTTGACATTTAATGCCCAGAATACTTCATTGTGCTTTTAGTTTAAAAGTAAAAAGGAATAATATTAGTCACCACACTGATAAAATATTTCAAGTAGTCATTGCTTGAAATGGGTCACTAAACCAGATTGGCATTTTAGATACCTGTGCAAGTAGCTTTCATTTATTGATGCAAGAGACTATCATTTCATGCCAGCCATTCCAGATTTCTGTCTTGAGTGTAATCTGCACTATGCAGTGTATCTTACTCTTCTCTTAAAAAAATTTAAAAAGTACATGGTAGTGGATCTACAGGATCCACAGGTATGAGTGATGATGTGCGTGGAAGCTCTTAATGGCTCTTAAAAGCATTCCAGGAGAGCTTTTCTTTTGCTGAACCAAACATCCCAGGACTAGAGTTGGGATATCTCTGGTATCTCTTTTTCTGATTGATTAAGTGAAAGATTCCTACATTTGTAGGAAACCAAATTCATGTATTGCCACTATATCATTCCTTTTCCTTAAATCTCTTCTCCTGTAATGTGTTACAACATGGTGTAGCTAAAACCAGACATAGGATCCTGGAATGGTTTGGGTGGGAAGGAACTTCAAAAGCTATCTTCATCCACTCACTGCCATGAGCAGGGACACCTTCCATTAGACCAGGTTGCTCCAAGCCCTGTTCTACCTGGCCTTGGACACTTCCAGGAATGAGGCAGCCACAGCTTCTCTGAGCAACCTGTGCCAAGGCCTTACTCCCCTCATAGGGAAGTCACATGTTTACAAACATTTTATTCCTGGTATTTTAGAATCTTTCCATTAATTCAGCTTTGTACTGAGAGTCATTCACTGACCTGTGTGATTGTGTTACTCTGATAACCTGAGCTTTGGGTTACCACTGTTGTTAGGTGAGCTTTATACCCTGGAGGGGTTTGGGGAGTCCATCACTGTGCATTGGGAGGAACAAGATTGGACCTGCTGGCTTTTTGTCCAGCCCCAAAATGCTTTCCAAACATTTCTTCCACATGTAAAATAGGGCTACGCTCACATGTTATGCTTTGGCACTCCATTCCTAACTTCGTGACTCCAGCTTTGAGCTGCTGGAGGCTTTGGAAGATGAGATCTGGTGACTGCTTGCAGCAGCACAGGACGCTCCCATCCATCCATCCATCCATCATTTGTGACCTCACAGTGAAGAGAGCAGAAGGGAATGGATGCCTCTGTCTCTACTCCTGCCCTTTCCATCAGGGCAAGCTCCTTCTGGCAGTGCAGGTGGCTGCGCTGGGCTGTGAGGTGCAGGTGTGTGTTCCCTTCACTGGATCTCCTGTGGGGCAATCACCACTGTAAAAAAGGACATGTTTGCATGTAGTTATTCCTTATCCCATTGCAGAGAGATTGAGTAGGGCTGATCTGGTCAGGTTTGTGATTGGGTAAGTGCTGGGAATGTTTGGTGATTCACAGGATCACAGAATACTTGGGGTTGGAAGGAACTCTGGACATCATTCAGTCCAATCCCTTGCTAATGCAGGCTTACCTACAGTACAGGACACAGGAACACATGCAGATGGGTTTGGAATATTTCCAGAGAGGGAGACCCCACACCCTCCCTGGGCAGGTGTTCCAGTGCTCTGCCACACTCCATGAAAAGAACTTATTGCTTATATTGAGGTGGTTGCTCCTTGTCCTGTCAGTGGGCGCCACTGAACAGAGTCTGGCACTATCCTCTGACGCCTGCCCTGGAGATACTGAGACTCCCACCATGTTTGTTTTAATATACCAACTTGTTTACAGGGTGAGATTTTTCTGAACACCTTTGATGTGTGACTTATTTGTCTGTCTTTCCTCCCATAGATCCCACGCCTCAGTTAGATGTCCATGAAGCAAACAAGCAGTTCATGGAACAGAGTGAAGAGCTCTACGATGCCTTGATGGACTGTCACTGGCAGCCTTTGGACACTGTCTCATCAGAGATCCCAGCTGTGTTATAGCCTTGTTGCTGAGGCGTTGTGTCTGTGAGACATCTGCCAGTGCGCTCCAGACTCTTATGCTGCCCCTGGATCCTGCAGTAGTGAGGGGTGGCCGTTTCCCCACCCAGGTCTGGCACTCGGAGTACAGGAGGACTATGGCCTTTCCTGTAGAGAACAAGTATTGTAGGAGCATCATGGTAACCTTTATTCATGGTGAAAATTAGAACTGCAACAGTTTTACTCCTTTTGTCTTGAAATGAACTCTTAACACTTACTGGGAATTGTAATTTATAAATTTCCAACAAGATGGCACTGGAGAGAGACTCTACTCCATCGTACAATAAAGAAGTTAGTCTTTTAAGTGAAATTACCCTTTGCATTTTGGTTCCTACCCATCTTTCTGTTTTGCTGCCGATTCAACTGTCTTAAGTAATTTGACCCATCGCTCATGAATGTGTTATTTCAAAAAAGATCATTGTTGGACACCACTAAAATGTCTCAAAATCTTTCCAGTGACTGGGCAGGGTTGCTGTAACTTGAGCATGGAATGAAAGCTTATGTTGTGGTTAACTTAAGCTGTGATCTTGACCTTGCAAGTTTGATGTTCTTAAGCGATCAACCCAAAGAGCACTTTGGAGAGCAAAGACAGAAAGGAGAGTTATAAAGCTACAGACTGATGCCTTTTACCTGGTGATCTCTTGCACACCTGGCCTGCTTCTCCAACTATGTATGAGGAAATAATTCCCCATCAACCAGCAGTTTAAAACACTTTTTCCAGCAATCATATTCAAATGTTATTTTGTGTATCAGGCCTTTTTTTTGTTATTGTTGTTGTGAATACACCTTGATGGTCTCACTGAGCTGGTGAGATTTTGTAGTGTCTTCCAATGTCCAGTGAAATGGAAGATCTTGCAGCACAAACAGGTCAGAGCAATTGCATTGCTATATTGTACAACAAATGGTTGTTAACTTGGAGAGTGGTTTTCTACTGGATGTTGTATACGCTGGATGGACAAGCAATATATTTAAGCTGATATGTTACATTAGAGGTGAAAGTGAAAATAATAGCACTTATATACATGTTATAAGCCCTTTTTCAGGCTTTTGTGCCTTAAACTCTTGGAGAAATAGGAACAGAGAAACTACCTGTAATAAATGTCTATCCAAGGAATAGTTTGGTAACTGAAATTGCTACTGCGGAGCGTTTCGTTGCCTCCCTGCCCATGTTGATGCAGAGATTTGCCACAAAATTTAAATAATTTGATAAAGCTACTTCTACTACACTTTTGTTTGTGTCCATAATTTTGACCTATTTGTCAGTCTGTGGTCTTTTCTATCAGCTGGATGTGGGATGTGAGGGCAATGGTGATGTGACTAGAGTTAGGTTATTCCTTACAGGTGGAGCTAGAAGACTGCTGGACTCCTGCATTCTCATCTGCTGTGAATTTTCCTCATGCTGTGCCCCTGACTGTGCTGCTGTCTCACCTTCACCTACTCTGAAATGTAAGGAAAGGAATGTTCCCTGTGCATTCCAGGAGTTTCAGAAGCAGCAGAAGTGGAAGAGAGCAGAGCTTTATATCCTCTGATGTGGCCACTCAGCTCAGGACATCCCCTCTTCTTGGGAAATTCAGCAGAGTGGCATTGCAGAAGAGATGCAAAGACGAGCATTTAAAACACTTTGTACATCATTCTGTTACTGTGCTGCCCTGTGTACCTGTCATCCTATTTTGGAGTTGCCTTTTCCTACTCCCACGAATTTCAGCTTTTACAATGTAAAAGTTTTTTACAAACTGGCCATCCCAGTTTGCACCAGGGGGTGAAACCACACTTATTTATCAATATAAATTTATTCTGCTGTTCTCATCTGCCCAGCATTGCTATCTGTGGAGTATTCCCTAATGCCTGGATAAACTATCTCTGGACAAGTCTGTCTCTAGAGGAGAGAGGAGCAGGTTATCAGGGATCAGACAGCAACCCTGTGGGAAAATCCTTTTGCTCTCTGCATTTGTTTTGTTGTGGAAAGAAAAATGGTAAATATTAACCAACCCATCCTAACTCCTAATTCTTGGGGGAGCTGGGCATGTACAGACCCTTGTGAGGAAATAATTTGGGAGTGCAGAGGCCAGCAGAGATGACCTGCTGACTCTTGTTTACTGGTGCTGCAGAGCTTAAAATAGCTCCAGCTTTCATTTCAGGAGAGAGGTTGATGCAAGGCTCTGGGCCTCATTCTCTGGAGGTATGAGCCAGGCTTTTGGGGTTGTTTGGGGGAATCTCAGCCAAGGTTCTGTGGAGCTGTTAAATCTCTGCATTGTTTTGTTATTTTTTTAATATCACTCATCTTGATGTTCATTTTCAGCTCTCAGCCATTATTGCAGTGTCTGACGCACAGGAGAGACTTTTATATAAAGCTACAAAACAGCCACCTCCTGGCATTTGTGTGGTTTGCTTTTTGGAATCCCAGTTAAATAGTGTGTGGGATTTTGTTTCTCCTGGATGGCTACAGGAAAAGCCCAGATTACCATTTATTGTCACACAGGATGAAAGACAAGGACTCCATGTAATAAGGTAAAATCTGCTTTTATCTCTATGTGCTAAAGGCAAGAAGTCCAAGGCAGATGATATCACATCTCCCTGGGATTATGTAATTCCTGAAAATTGCATCCATATTGGCAACAGAGATCATGAAGCACTCTGCCTTTCAGCAGGCAGGTTTATAGCAATTCCAAAAACAATTCAAACATTCTTATTGTGTTCTTTGATGAAGATGCGATCATCCAATTTAGATGAAATTGTAGGGACTCCGATGGCCATTTGAGTTACATAGACTAGGAATGTTCAGCAGAGCTGAGGGATATGGGTGTTTTCAGGCACAGAGTAGTGATTTCCAAAGGCTGAGCTGTGAGGCTGCAGGGTGGTCTCTTGCCATTAGCCTGTGTTTAATTAAAAGCTTGACAATACACATTGGGGTGGCCTGGGGGCAATGCTGACCTGCTTCCAAAGGGATGAGGAGTCTGGAAGCATTTCTTTAGCAAATGTATGGATAGGAGGGCTGAAAGGGGCTGACAGTGATTTTTTTTTTTTTTTTTTAATGTGAGACTGACTAGAGAAAATTACTGTTACTTGAATCAGTTTCTTTAGATGGGTTCATATCCCACACAGTGAGACATATAAAACACCTTCAGGAATTTCTCTGAATCCTTTTTAAGGAACAGAGATAAATATTTGACTCTAATCTTCCTGTACTGGGTTTCTCATTATTGGCTTGTTAATCTTCAGCTTCTGCTAAACAAGATCTGAGAGGAATTTTTACCTTCCAGCCTTGCTGTCTTGCAGTGATCTTGTAAAGCATACTGAATATACCCATTTCTGGATATAACTTGGTTAACCATGAAACTAATTCAGTGGCAGGATGGGGTATGAATCTGAAATGCAGTAGCAGAAACTGATAGAGCTGCTTCAAGTAATGTCACTGACAGAGATCACTTTCCCTTTTTTCCTGGTTAGAGCATTTCTTCAGAAAATATCTCTTTTTTTTTTTTTTTTTTTTTTTTTTTTTTTTTTTTTTTTTTTTTTTTTTCTTCCCTAGCAGTTATTCCAAGTCAAAATGGTTTTTCCAAGTGCAGTCAATTTTTTAAGAAGGGGTTTAGGGTCCTGCTCGGCACACACTCATTTTTTCCAGGCACATGGTGGGATTCTTGGAGTGCTCTGTGCAGGAATGTTGGACTTAATGATCCTTGTGGGTCCCTTCCAAATCAGGACGTCCCATGATTCTGTATTTCAAAGATCATGCTGCCTCTGCTGTAAAATTTCGAGGGAAAAGGCAGTGGTGGAGAATACAGTTGATAGAGAGCTGACCAAGGCCAGGACTTGCCTTGTGCCCTTGATGTGTCCCAGGCAGCCACAGGCACAACAATCCACCTGCATCACTGATGCACACCTGCTTTTCCTTACTGATAGTTTTCACATCCCCGTGCATGGTCTGCTCCCATCTGTCAGATGCTGGGAACTGCAGCCTCTTCCAGCATGTGCTCCCTGTGCTGTGGAAGAGGCTGGTGAGAGATTCCCGGGAGGTTTCATCAGGGTTTTGCTGTCCATGGACACGCAGTGGGATTTTCTCTGCCCCTCTTGGATCTCCATCCATCTTGTCATGGCAGGCTGAGGTCTGCTTGCCATTCATTGCTTTTCATTGTTGCTCTTTGGGGATTCTCCCAGTTCAGCATTGGGAAGAGTCTCCTTCCAAGCAGTAGTCTCCCAGGTTCTACCCTGCCCTAGGATCTGACATGATTTCTAGGTTCATGTTGTACAAGTGGCTGTGCCAAAGAGACTCCAGGGATTGCCTCGTGACTTGGCGGATGTGAAAAGTGCATATTATATGGCTCTACGCAATATATTTACTATATGTGTTATGTTGTGCTAATTGTTAATGTGGTATTAATATTTTGATAGTATGGTAAATGTAGTTTTGTAGTTAAAATGTAGTTTTTATGTACCAACCACAGGAAAATATAAATCTTTCAAAGAAGAAAGAATTTACTACTTTCTTATCAGAAGAGACCAGCTCCTCCTGCTTTTCTCAGCCTAGTGGACGCCATAGAGATTAAAGGAAAAAAGTGATACTAACCAGAGACAATTCTTAGTTAGAATGGAATTTATGCATTATGTATAAATTGTATGAATATTCAACAGGCTATTGCTTTTAAGACATAATTTTTTGTTAACAGGGGTCCTTCTTCAGAGCTTGTAGCTCGGGAGAGGCACCCAGACGTCTGTAACTTTGTTTTTATTGTCTTGTATTGTCCTAACTCTAAAACTGTTCCATTTTTTACTCTAATTCTATTTTTATAACCATCTTATTTACTATTAAACTTTTAAAATTTTAAAACAAGTGATCGGCGTTTATCACAATTATGGTAGCAGAGGATGGTTATAACACCTCACTGCTGGTGCCTTAGGAGAATCAGAGTGAGGACGGCGCGCCCTGCCCAGTTTGGCAGCCTCGCTCTGTGTTCTCCTGCTGTGACCGGCAGATGCAGGTTACGATCAATGGACAAGAGGAGACAATAAAACAAAAAAAAGGGAAGAGATTCCCTAAAACCGCGGTAGTTAGCCCCTAAGACCAAAGTGTACACGAAGACAAAGACCCAAGGACAAAGGACAGGTAAGTATTGGTTTGGAGGGGCGGTTAAAGGGGGGGATGAATGTGTGTGAATGAGAGGCAGCTGGTTATCCCAGACCTGCTAAGCGAGTGCGGAGTTTCTGACGCTGCGTTTCCGTTCTTTCGCGAGAAAGACGGCCAGTAAAGAGACGAAGCGAGTGATAAGAAGAGTGAGAGAACCCCCCCAGGGAAACTGGGACTGAATTTTAAAAAAGGGGTGGGACCCCTAGGAAGCTAAAAGTCTGCTGGATTGAGGGGTAAGTGCCCAAGAGCATCCAGGACTGAAACCTGCTGGGTTGAGGGATTAATATCCCAAGAGCACCCAGGGTGAAGCAAAAAGTCTGCTGGATTGAGGGGTAAGTGCCCAAGAGCATCCAGGACTGAAACCTGCTGGGTTGAGGGATTAATATCCCAAGAGCACCCAGGGTGAAGCAAAAAGTCTGCTGGATTGAGGGGTAAGTGCCCAAGAGCATCCAGGACTGAAACCTGCTGGGTTGAGGGATTAATATCCCAAGAGCACCCAGGGTGAAGCAAAAAGTCTGCTGGATTGAGGGGTAAGTGCCCAAGAGCATCCAGGACTGAAACCTGCTGGGTTGAGGGATTAATATCCCAAGAGCACCCAGGGTGAAGCAAAAAGTCTGCTGGATTGAGGGGTAAGTGCCCAAGAGCATCCAGGACTGAAACCTGCTGGGTTGAGGGATTAATATCCCAAGAGCACCCAGGGTGAAGCAAAAAGTCTGCTGGATTGAGGGGTAAGTGCCCAAGAGCATCCAGGACTGAAACCTGCTGGGTTGAGGGATTAATATCCCAAGAGCACCCAGGGTGAAGCAAAAAGTCTGCTGGATTGAGGGGTAAGTGCCCAAGAGCATCCAGGACTGAAACCTGCTGGGTTGAGGGATTAATATCCCAAGAGCACCCAGGGTGAAGCAAAAAGTCTGCTGGATTGAGGGGTAAGTGCCCAAGAGCATCCAGGACTGAAACCTGCTGGGTTGAGGGATTAATATCCCAAGAGCACCCAGGGTGAAGCAAAAAGTCTGCTGGATTGAGGGGTAAGTGCCCAAGAGCATCCAGGACTGAAACCTGCTGGGTTGAGGGATTAATATCCCAAGAGCACCCAGGGTGAAGCAAAAAGTCTGCTGGATTGAGGGGTAAGTGCCCAAGAGCATCCAGGACTGAAACCTGCTGGGTTGAGGGATTAATATCCCAAGAGCACCCAGGGTTTTGCCGGATTGAGGTTATGCCCAAGAGCATCTGGGGTTGAACAACACAGCTAGATTGAGGGCTAAAGTGCCCAAGAGCATCTGGGGTTGGACAACACAGCTGGATTGAGGGGATATCCAAGAGCACCGGGACTGGCCAGTAACACCTAAAATGGTAATAGGTGATTTAAAAGTAAAAGGTACCTTGTTGTTGTTTTGTTGTTGTTTTGTTGTGTGACCTGCGCATAGGCCTCAGTTTCCCCGGGCGGGTGGGGGCTGTGGCAAAGTGTGTGTGTGACCTGCGAATAGGCCTCAGTTTCCCCGGGCAGGTGGGGGCTGTGGCAAAGTGTGTGTGTGACCTGCGAATAGGCCTCAGTTTCCCCGGGCAGGTGGGGGGCTGTGGCAAAGTGTGTGTGACCTGCGCATAGGCCTCAGTTTCCCCGGGCGGGTGGGGGGCTGTGGCAAAGTGTGTGTGACCTGCGCATAGGCCTCAGTTTCCCCGGGCAGGTGGGGGCTGTGGCAAAGTTTGTGTGACCTGCGCATAGGCCTCAGTTTCCCCGGGCGGGTGGGGCTGTGGCAAAGTGTGTGTGTGACCTGCGAATAGGCCTCAGTTTCCCCGGGCAGGTGGGGGCTGTGGCAAAGTGTGTGTGTGACCTGCGAATAGGCCTCAGTTTCCCCGGGCAGGTGGGGGGCTGTGGCAAAGTGTGTGTGACCTGCGCATAGGCCTCAGTTTCCCCGGGCGGGTGGGGGCTGTGGCAAAGTGTGTGTGACCTGCGCATAGGCCTCAGTTTCCCCGGGCAGGTGGGGGCTGTGGCAAAGTTTGTGTGACCTGCGAATAGGCCTCAGTTTCCCCGGGCGGGTGGGGGGCTGTGGCAAAGTGTGTGTGTGACCTGCGAATAGGCCTCAGTTTCCCCGGGCGGGTGGGGGCTGTGGCAAAGTGTGTGTGACCTGCAAATAGGCCTCAGTTTCCCCGGGCGGGTGGGGGCTGTGGAAAAGCGTGTGTGTGACCTGCAATTCAGCCCTTTTTCTCCTGGCGTGTGGAGTGGGGGGGGCAGTAAAGTGTAAGTGACACGCAAATTAGCCTCATAAGTGGATCGGCACCTGGGGCGACCAGATTCTGAGCCCTCCTCAGAGGCCCAGCTATAGGGGGAGGACACACAAAGCCACGATTCTCTGACGACAAGCTTTATGTCCTAAGAGTGTGAAAGAGTGTATAAAAGTGAAGAAGGAATGAAGTAAGAGTAGATGGAAGAAAGCACATGTAATGTTGGCTGGTATATTTCCTTAGAGGGAAGTGTATTGTATTTGTGTGCGATAGAAGGGATTTGTGTGTGTGTGCATAGATAGAAGTGGTCTTTAGGTTGTAAGAGAAAGTGAAAAACAGAGGTGAGGGACGAATAGATAAAATCTTGAAAAATGGGGCAGAAAAACAGTACATTGGATAAAAAAAAAAAAAAAAAAGAAGTGTAAAAAATTACCAACAGAAATACCTCAAGATAGCCCTCTTGGCATTATGTTAGCTAACTAAGATAACAACCCTTGTACAAGAAAAAAGGAAAAGGTAAAGATGATACAATTTTGCATGATAGAATGGGCAGAGAAAGAAATAAGATCTGACCACGTTTATTGGCCAAGATATGGCTCTTTTGAGAACTAGATCTGTCAAGCTCTAAATATATTTGTAAATTCAAAAGAACCGTTTAATCCTGAAGAAAAAGAATATGCCACATGTTGGACAGGAGATTTTAGGAGAATAAAAATCTTTAATGTATCAGAAACGCCCGAGACGAAACAAGGAAAGAAAAAAGGGGAAAGAAAAGGGAAGGGAACAAGAAGAAAAGAAGAAAATAGAGTGGGATCCTTTGCAGGTTTTGCCCCCTCCTTTCCCGCTCTATCCGTCCGCGGCCGAGCCCCCTGTCCCAGGTCCCGCTTCAGCCCCGCCCGCCCCCAGCGCGGGCTCGCAGCCTCCGGCAGCCCCGCCTGCCCCGGTTCCCGTCCCAAGCGCCGGTTCGCAGCCCCCGGCAGCTGTGCCGGTCCCCGCATACACCCCAGCCCCGGCCCCGCCGGTGAATTTGTCTGCCCCAGCCGCCTGGTCTGCAGCCGCCTTGGGGGCCGTGCCGGGGGCCCCTCCTGACGCGTGGTCTAGGGCTGCAGCCCCAACCGTGCCGGGGGGCCCGTCGGTCCCAGCCGTCCTATCTCCAATCGCTTCCCCCACTGCCCGATCCCCGGCTGCCCTGCCTAAGCCGGCTGCGCTGGGCGCTGCCGCCGCTCCTTTGTCTCTGCCGGGAGTCGTTGACTCAACTGCCACCAGCCCCATGCAAGCTGGCCACGCTCCCCTCTGGCATCCCCCGACACTGCCCCCTCCTCCTGTCCCGGCAGCAAACCCCGCCTATGCTAAGGATAAACCAGACTTTAAAGAGAACTTTGACCAAATTAATAGTTGAAACCCAAATGTCATGGGTACAATGCCTACCTTTAGCCTTATTAAGGATCCGAACACAACCCTGGTCAGACCTAGGATTGTCACCCTATGAAATGATGTTTGGGTTACCCTTTTTAACCACCCAACATGAAAATGCTACCTATGAGGTAGGGGAAATGAGCGTTAAAAAAAAAAATACGTTAACACCATTGCAAAAACTCTTGAAAACTTACAGTTAAAAGGAATAATCCCTCAAACCACACCTTTAGATTTTAAAATCCATAATGTTCATCCAGGGGAATGGGTGCTAGTAAAAACCTAGAAAGAACAATCTTTAACTCCTCAATGGGAAGATCCTTTTCAGGTATTGCTGATGACCGAGGCCGCGATCCAGACCAAGGAACGAGGGTGGATCCACGCCAGCAGAATCAAAGGACCTGTGGATAAACCTAAGGAGTGGACGATTACATCTGAACCGGGTGATACAAAACTGACTCTTAAACGGGGACTGGGTGGTAATGAACTGGGACGACCCAAATGGTCCAAGAAACATACCCAGGATCACACCTAATTGGGAGATAAGGCCAAGCTTATATCAGTAGTTTCAAGTTCCGTCTAGACAAGTTTTGAGACGCCTCAGATACCCTCCTTGGGGAGGAATACTTTCACTCCAAACAGGAGGATCAGGACTGTTTCGGACAGAGAACTCTTGTATTCACACCTTAGCCTGTGATTTCTACAAGGAGGAAGAGGAGTTGCAACTTCCATCAGTGGCAGACCAAATACCTTGTTTGATCCACCCAAATACCAGACATGCTAGCTGGGTTAAATGTAAATGTTTAAATTGTGGGAAGAATTGGTATTGTAGTTCACACAAGCGACGTTCTCGTTGCAGGAAGTGTCAAGGACCAAATTGATCTCCTATCCAAATAGAATTCCAAGAAACTGAAATAATAACTTTGTTTTGTGGATGGGAATTATTAGTGCCTGTTGAATGGGAGATACCTAAAGAACAGTGGGAAACGACAGTTAAAGAGTGTCAAAAACGATTTGTCTGGAAATTAGCTAAGAGGAAGTGACAAGGAAATAGAGGGCAAGACCAGATTGGCCTCTGTATTCGCCACCAAGAAGATCAAATACACCTGCTGTGGGTTGCAACCCCATAGGCATGGGAGGTGGGAGTATAAGCCATACTGGACCTCTGTTACTCCTTTTTCTGTCACTCAATTTTTGTCTTCTCCCTTTTGGGATATCGACAAGGCCATGTTACAGATGTTACCAAAAGCTGTACATGGAAAGACACCGAGGTTCTTTTTTCATTTCTCACACTCATGTCAACAGCCACTGTTACAACCCATCCAAACTGGGCAATTGCATACATAAAGGGAAAAAGTACTGGATTGCAGAGAACTTAGGAACAAGTGGTAGCAGGATGGGAAGTCAGTGCCCAAAAGAGGAGAGGTGGATTTGTTTTACCTACATTACTGGGAAAAAAGCACCAGATTTAGTAAAAGAGCAGTTGATAAGCAAAAAGGCTAAGTCAGTAAAACCACCTAAGCCTGTGCCAATTTCCATCAACGATTTGTATACCAAACTTGAACAGCAATTAGAGAAAGAAATAGATATCTCAAGGATGGGTAAAAATCAGTTTGTAGAATTAGGAGAAAGAATAAGTAAGGAACTTAACATAACCAATTGTTGGGTCTGTGGAGGGGCTTTGATGTCAGAAGAATAGCCATAGAAAGGCAGCAGCTTAGACCCAATTGAGCTTCTAAAATGAAACCAAGCAAGTACAAGTGGAGAAAACAGACCAGAAGGGTGGGTTTTAAGCTCAACAGTGATAGGGGAAGAATGTCTCTGGCGCACTGGGAAAAGCTTCCTCTATGAAGTAAGAAAACACCCTGTAAAAGATATACGGTTAGTAATAGAACTTCTGTATGGTGGGTCCCAGAAGCACCAACTGTGTATTGGACCCAAGAAAAAGCAAAGAAAGTGAATTGTAAGTATGACAACAAAACAAACCTTTTTCAATGTAATGATACAAGTAAAAATCCTTACTATAGCATCCCAGAAGTTTCCAAATTTTGAGAGAATATAGATCAACAAAAATTTAACTATTAGAAAGCTCCAGACGGCTTATTTTGGATATGTGAAAAAAGAGCATACCCAAAACTCCCCTCCCAGTGGAAAGGGAGCTGTACTCTAGGAATTATACAGCCAGGATTTTTTTCTTTTACCAGGACCTGATGGAGATCAATTAGGGATACCAGTTTATGAGGATCTAAAGAGAAACAAAAGAGAATTGATTAGAGGATTCCAAAAATGTGGAGATGAAGAATGGCCCCCTGAACGCATACTAGAAACATATGGGCCAGCCACCTGGGCACAAGATGGGAGTTGGGGATATCGAACCCCAATTTATATGCTAAATCGTATTATAAGACTTCAGGCCGCTGTAGAGATAATAACGAACAAAACTAGTCAGGCAATGGAATTAATATCAAAGCAACAAACCCAAACAAGAGTGGCTGTGTATCAGAATATGTTGGCTTTAGACTATTTATTAGCTGAAGAAGGGGGTGTTTGTGGAAAATTCAATACATCAGATTGTTGTTTAAAAAATAGATGACAATGGAGATGCCGTCCTGGACATAGTCAATGATATCAGAAAAAATTGCCCACGTACCAGTTCAAAAGTGAGACTCAATGCTAAATACTAGCTAGTGGGATAATGTGTTAGGAGCAAAATGGTGGAAAAAGTTAGGCTTTTTCCTTTTATGCGCTACAGCTAGTTTAATATTTTTTCCTTGTTTGATTCCCTGTTTCATTCGGCTCATCACCAGTGTAGTACAAGGCATGCAATTAGTGAACATGGACCAAAAGTTGCCTACAACAACACCACCACAAAAGATTATAGTGTTAAAGAAACAAAATAATATAGAAGACCCCTTCAAAGAAGCGAGATTGATTTGTAAAAAAAAAAAAATGAGCGAATAATGAAAGCTAGAAAACAATGAATATTGCTCGAGCCAAATTAATTATAAAAAGAAAGAGGGAGGATTGTGAAAAGTGCATATTATATGGCTCTACGCAATATATTTACTATATTTGTTATGTTGTGCTAATTGTTAATGTGGTATTAATATTTTGATAGTATGGTAAATGTAGTTTTGTAGTTAAAATGTAGTTTTTATGTACCAACCACAGGAAAATATAAATCTTTCAAAGAAGAAAGAATTTACTACTTTCTTATCAGAAGAGACCAGCTCCTCCTGCTTTTCTCAGCCTAGTGGACGCCATAGAGATTAAAGGAAAAAAGTGATACTAACCAGAAACAATTCTTAGTTAGAATGGAATTTATGCATTATGTATAAGCTGTATGAATATTCAACAGGCTATTGCTTTTAAGACATAATTTTTTGTTAACAGGGGTCCTTCTTCAGAGCTTGTAGCTCGGGAGAGGCACCCAGACGTCTGTAACTTTGTTTTTATTGTCTTGTATTGTCCTAACTCTAAAACTGTTAAATTTTTTACTCTAATTCTATTTTTATAACCATCTTATTTACTATTAAACTTTTTAAATTTTAAAACAAGTGATCAGCGTTTATCACAGCGGAGCAGCTGTGAGATCCATGGAGGAGGAGAACGGGAGCAGCTGTTTGTACCTTGTTCCTGACAGCTTTGGCAAGTGCTGTCTTGTGGAGAGTTTGGCCACACAAAGTTGGGGCTCTTCCCAGAGTTGGCCTTAAACGGCTGAGAGTTTATTTTGTTGTTGATCTGCCATGTTTGAAGGTAATTACCAGCTCAAAAGGCCATTACTGAACACTGGGAATTCTTTCATCTGTTCATTTGCTCAGAACAGATTCAAACGTGACCATCCTTTTTTTGCCCTTTCTCCAGGGCTTGGGCAGTGTGATAAACGCTAATCACTTGTTTTAAAATTTTTAAAAGTTTAATAGTAAATAAGATGGTTATAAAAATAGAATTAGAGTAAAAAAATTGAACAGTTTTAGAGTTAGGACAATACAAGACAATAAAAACAAAGTTACAGACGTCTGGGTGCCTCTCCCGAGCTACAAGCTCTGAAGAAGGACCCCTGTTAACAAAAAATTATCTCTTAAAAGCAATAGCCTGTTGAATATTCATACAATTTATGCATAATGCATAAATTCCATTCTAACTAAGAATTGTCTCTGGTTAGTATCACTTTTTTCCTTTAATCTCTATGGCGTCCACCAGGCTGAGAGAAGCAGGAGGAGCTGGTCTCTTCTGATAAGAAAGTAGTAAATGCTTTCTTCTTTGAAAGATTTATATTTTCCTGTGGTTGGTACATAAAAACTACATTTTAACTACAAAACTACATTTACCATACTATCAAAATATTAATACCACACTAACAATTAGCACAACATAACACATATAGTAAATATCTTGCGTAGAGCCATATCATATGCACTTTTCACAGGCAGGAAGGAGTCTCCGGCTTTTTCCGGCAGATTTCCCACAATGGCTGTGCCTTCATCATCAGTAGCAGCAGCTGTTCCAGCACTCCCTCCCAGCCCGTTGGCAGGTGTTCCCATTTTAAATCCTTTCCGTGGACTATGAATCATGAGCCGGGAACCTTACAGAGGTATTGTGTTGGCAAACAGACCTTTATTTCCAAGAACCTTTCCTTCTATTCCCCGAGTGTTCACCGCCTCCCCCCCACCCCGTTCCAAAAGGAGGAAGGAACAGGGAAAACGCAGCTGCTGCCTCCAGCTTTTCAAAAAGCAACCCCTGGTGTGGACCTTGCATGGAGGAGGAGGGAAAAATTGTACCTGTCCCACCCGGACTGGAAAGTTATTTAGGTGGGGTGGGGGTGTGCAGCTGTTCCCAGTGCTAGTGGGGGTTGTGAATCATGGAATCATGAAATAGTTGGGGTTGGGAGGGGACTGAAAGCTCATCTCATTGCACCCACTGCCATGGGCGGGAACACCTGCCACTAGAGCAGGTTATTCGGGGGCTTGCTTATCCTTTGGAACGGGGTGGAGGGGGAGGCTGGAAGACGGCGAGGCAGGAACGATGGCGGGACCCTAGGCAGCGCGACCTACAACTCCCAGAAACCGCTGCGGGAGGGTCCGGCACCAGCAGCCAATCGGAGCCCACGCTGCCGGGCTATAAAAGGTGGCTGCGCAGGCGTTTCCGCCTCTCTCGGTTATGGCGGCGAGTCGGGGCGGCTGTGTGAGGACCATCGGGGACCATCCACCGCCATCCTTCTTCGCTGGGGCACTCCCGCCGCTCGGCTCCGCCGCATCGGCGCCCCGTGGGCATCGCACCCGGCCGCGGCGCTTCAGTGCGCTCCGAAGGCTGCGAAGGGCAGCGCGGCCTTGCCCTCGCCCTCCTGAGGTCGGGCCCGGCCCTGGGTGAGTGAGGGCCTCCCGAGGCTGAACTAATCCCCTCTCGCGGGACAGGCGGCCACGGGCGGAAGAGCGTCCAGGACCCGCCCGGCCCTATCGAAGCTGCGTCTGTCGGTGGTGTGGTAGATGCAGTCAAAAAGGAGCCGAGAGCAAAGGGATTTTCCTCGACGGTCGCCGCTCAGTTGGAGCCTTCGTAACTGTTCGGCAACACTTCGGGAAAGTACATGGCCTGCCGTGGGCTAGGGGGATTACTGGTGCTGGAAATAGGCGGCTGTCACAATGACTGCTCCTGAGGTTCAAATGATGCACCGGGGAGGGGGGTGTATCCTGTCTTTGTGTCGTTTTGTTTTAACTTACTTCTCTTGTAATTTACTTAAGTTCAAGACCCTCTTCTTCTCCAGCAGCATCCTGACATAGAAGGTGATCCTGGGCCATGGGATGGCTGGTGACGGCCTCAGCTTCAGGCAGGTGAGAGGGGTGATCCAGGTTCCAGAGTCCTCAGTTGGGCTTAGAATTTGGCCTCTCTGGGCCAGAGTAGCAGCCAGCAGCGTTTTCTGCCCCTCTGCTATTGGGCAGTGCCAGCATGTGCTGTCCCGAAGCTATGCATCCTCCACAGGGCTTGTCCTTGGGGTTGGGCCCTGCAAACTCCCTTAGTTCTTGCTCCACCCAGATCATGTATGGGTGAGATAAGGGCAGTTCTTCTCTCTGGGGCTCACTAAAGGCAGAACTGGGAATCAACCCTGATCCAAAGCCAGTAAATCACACTGTCACAGACTTTACTGGAAAAACTCCATGTTTACCTGCATGTTTATCCAAGAGTTGTGGCTCCATGTAGTAGCTGCAGGTCTCCAAAAACATGCCAGAGCAATGGGAAGGTCTTTGACTGCTGGGCCTCTTCTGCCCATGACTGTCACTCACCCCTCCAATACATTTTTGGGAATTGGGCTGTTCTTTGCTCATGGTTTGAAGGTGGAATGAGTCAAAAGTTTTGTCCACAAGAGTCTGCAGCTCACTGCTGATGTTGGGGGTATGTTGTGATGTCTTCCAGGGGTCCTGGGTGTTCCAGAGCTCACCCATCTGATGGATAAATCCAGGTGAGAAGGAAGGTACCCTTGTTTGGTTTCCACAGTCCATCCCTCCAAATCCCTTTCCCATCAGATCTGGATACCGATCTTGTGGTCGAAAAAGGAGGAAGAGTAAAATTCATGCTGGTCTTGGGCTCTCTGCAGGTGTGTCCTGTGCTGAGAGGGGCCACTAGGAAGACAGGCTGTGCTGGCCGCACTGTTTCGGGAAATCTGGTTGGGAAGGAGATTCCTGGTCAGGAGAAGAGAGAAATGTTGGGTGCAGGGGATAGAGGTACCATGAGGGTTGGAGGGCTGGGATTTGTTGGGAGTATCTGAGCCATGGATTTACAGTAACCCATTGGCTTCAGGCATTAAACTCTGGCTCTTTTTTCAGCAGTTACTCTGGAAAAGGGTGAGAACCTGTGAGCCCTGTCCCAAGGGCTTCAGCTTGCTTCCCATAGGACCTGAGTTGTGGGGAAGCTGCAGTGTGGAGCATGTGAGTATCCCCTGGGGAACTCCTGGTGTTGGGATGGGCAGTAAGTTTTAACTAGATACTGGGAGGAAATACTTGGCTGTGAGGGAGAGGAGGCCCTGGTTGCCCAGAAGAGTTGTGGCTGCCCCATCCCTGAAGTGTCCAGGGCCAGGTTACTCAAACCTGGGGCTTAGGCCATCTTGGTCTGGTGGAAAGTGTCCCTGCCCACTGCAGGGTGTGGAACAGGGTAGGCTTTTAATGTGCCTCTAACCCAGACCATTATGGTATTGCATGGTCTGGAGAACAGGAGACAGTTGCTTCTGCTGGAAGTGACCAAGTGTTTCACCTGGACTGTGCAGGTGGGAATGATCAACCTCATTTCAGAGGCTTTTAATTGGCCAGAGTTGTGATCTGTGGTGCAGGGTGTGGGTAAGATCAGTAGTGCAGACTGGTCCATGATGATGCCCAAGTCTGGAGACTGTTGGATGAGTCCTGCGGATATGGGGCTGAGGCCGGGCATGAACTACCCAGAACCAAAGGGCGAGGAGGGAGCATCCAGGAATTCTGGAATGTGAATGGAATCTCACACAGTACTGACCCAACTTGGCTGGATTCTTTTTTATCCCTTTTTTCAGGTCTAAGCAGAGGGTGAGCCATCCCTGAGGGACTTGGTGCTGCAGTGCCAGCCTGTTCTTTCCTAGCCTTCTCCTCCAGAAGTGGGAGCTCTGCAGAGCCAGATCCTGCCTCCTTCCAGAGCTATGAGCTTCACCAAATGGGATCAGCCATTCTGGGCTCCACAAACCTGCAGTGGAGGGATATTAAACTGGTTTGCCTCCAGGTGTTGCTCAAGCTCCCATTCAGGTGCTCCACGTGGAAGAAGTCTGTTCCGTAAGAGTTTTCTCAGGAGGGGTCTGGCTATCAAATACTTGGTTAGAGCAGGAAACCAGTAATCCCAAGGTGTAGTGAGTTTGATCTCTGTACAGGCCATTCACTTAAGAGCTGGACTCAGTGATCCCTGTGAGTCCCTTCCGACTTGAAATATTCTCTGTGTGTGATAAAAGTTTGAATAAATGCAATTCAAGTGCTCGTGGTGTCTCATGTGTCTGTGTTGCATTGGGATGGGTTGAGGCTGGGCTGGCTGAGCCGGGGAGCCTGAGCATCCCCTTTCAGTGGAGCTCATCAGAAAGCGAGTTCCTGTGCTTGCTGCAGCACCTGCCATAGGGGTGTCCCCCACAGCCCTGGGCAGGGGTCCCTGGAATGTGGGAACCCACCTGGGCCTTCATGGAGGTGCTAGAGCAGCTCCTGCAACCTTGGGGTGTTTCAACACCTGCAGCTGGAGCCTTGGTGATTCTGGTTGCCTGTTTTTCCACCATGGAGAAAAGTGGGGTGTGGGGAGCCACTCTCTTCTGTCCCTGGATGTCTGGGCTGTGGCTAGGTCCCTGCACTTGAGGTAACTTGGCTTTGTCCTGGAATACTGGGCTGGTGTCTCTGACCTCTCAGGTCTCCTACCTGCAGGTCGTGATAGCCCCTTTCTGTGGCAAGTTTCTCTCAAGGAGCCCTCTGGCTCCGTTCTTGCCTCAGCTAGCTTGAGAGACAAACCACGGTTGGAAGGATTTTTCCTCAGAGCCCCAAAAACCCAGGAGTGGCAGTGAACCTTTTCCTTTAGAGACGGATTAGGTTCCCGTCGATGACAAAGGAAGGTCTGCTCTTGTCCGGGGGGGAAATCAGGGCTTTATTCAGTCTTTCTCCTGTGGCTCTGCCTCTGCCTGGGTCAGGAGCCCGGCCCCTATCGCCGAGCCGAGTGCCCGGACAGGCCCCATGTTCTGGCTTATATCCAGGGGAAGGGGCTAAAAGCAGGGACAAACCACTACCCAATCCGGGATAAGGTGGGAGTGGAACAGAGTTGGATTGCATTCCAGTATGGGAGAATGGGCGGGGAAAAGGAGCAGGGACAAACCTCGTGATGTTACATTTTCCAGGGGAACAGGGGGTACAGAGATGCAATCTAAAATTTATGAAATGCAATCTAAACTTTACAAAATGCAATCTAAAAATTAAATACAATGTAAGCCCAAATAATACACAGCAACACCCTTCCCTTTGGAGCGTGTCCCAGCTCTCCCAAAACCTTGGCTTCTGGGGGCATGAGTCAGTCTGTGCACTTGCTGGCTGTCCCTGTTGTCACCAAAGCCAGGCAATGGAGACAGATGGCATGTTGCAACACTAAAGATCCTGGTGACAACAAACGAGGACTAAATGCCAGTATGTTGCAAGGAAGTGATTAGAGCTGAACCTGTGTTGCTGCTAAAGTTTGAAATGTTGGGCTGTTGCTAGGGTTTGTGTCTGGTGATTGGGAAGCAGGCAAATGGAAAAAAATAATTAAAAAAACAGGGGAATTAAAAAGTAAAGTAACTTAATTCACTGATTTTCCTAAGTGGTTAAAATAACTATGTAGCCACTCTAAATCTTTTTTTTTGGTATGTACACCTGGGAAGAACACTTAGCCCTCTTACTTTCCTCAATGTTTCCGGGAAGAATGAGGACAGAACTGTCCCTCCCTGGGACAGTTTGTTTGCCTGCCTGGGGACTGCGGGGACAGAGCCGTCCCTGTCCCCAGGTGGGGTGGGGACAAGGGCGGAGACCTGTCCTGTTGCCTCTAGCACAGCAGGAACACGGTGGGTCGGGATCCAGCCAGCTCAGCCATGCAGACACTGACAGATTCCCTCCAGGCTCCCGAACCCGACGGACACTTCCAGTTCCGCATCATCGTGCTAGGGGATGCGGCCGTGGGCAAGTCCTCGCTGCTGCGCTGCTTCGCCGACGGGCTGCGTGGAGGTCCTGGTGGGGCAGCCACCCCCAGCCCCACAGTCGGTGTCGAGTTCTACAGCCGGACTATCCTGATGCCGCCCACCGGCAAGGCCAAGCTGCAGCTCTGGGACACGGCCGGCCAGGAGCGGTTCAGGTGAGGTGGGTGTGTGGACCCCAGCTGTCCACTGAGTCATCCTCCCACCCTGCGGTGTTTGTAAATCCCCGGCCGGGTGTGCAGGCACAGGCAGCGATGGCTCACTGGGACGGTGGTGCTTTAGGAGCCAGTGACGCCTTGTGCTGAGCTTGCAGTGACACCGGAGCTGTTTAGGGAGCAGCCAAAAGAGCAGGGCCGGGTGCTGGTTGCGGTGTGCTGGTGGGCTGGGGCTGGGTGGTTTCTTCCCTGATTGCATCAGGCTGGAGCACCTTGGAGAGGGAGGGAGGCTCAAATGGGGGAGCAAAGTGCTGCGGCTGGAGCTGGGCTCTCAGGCCCTCCTCTTCCCTGGGAACCTTTTGGGGACCCCAGGGTTGGTCCTGGTGGTGCCCTGTTTCTGTCCAATGTTGCCCCATCCCCACTGCACCTGGGGCTGTTGGGGAGGGTAATGGTACCACAGATCTTCTCTGGAGCCCCCCAGTCTGGGGAGACGGATGCTGACCAGAAAATAGGGGTGTAAATGCCCAAGACAGGTCTCCCTTTCCCACTCCTGAGGTCCAGTCTGTCACCCAAAAATCTCCCGAGCTCCATCTTAGGGCTGTCGATGTGAGAGCTTCCCAGCATCCTTTGAAATCCTGCTGGGTATGCCCAGATCCATCACTAGGTCTTTCTACCGGAGTGCGGCGGGGGTGCTGCTGGTGTTTGACCTCACCAACCGGGCATCTTTTGAGCACATCCCTGACTGGTATCACCAGGCTGCGGGTGACCAGCCGCCTGCCTTTGTCCTGGTGGGACACAAGTGTGACCTGGTGGCCGAGCGAGCCGTGTCAGCAGAAGAAGCTGGACACCTCGCCACCAGCCTGGGCATGACCTTTGTGGAGACCTCAGCCCGCAGCAGCTTCAACGTGGAGTTTGCCTTCCAGACACTGGCTGGGGGTATCCAGCAGGCACTGGGCCGGGGGATCCTTGCCCAACACCATGGATGTGATGGCATCAGGCTCATCCCCAACCAGAGTCGCCGCCAGCCCCCAGCAGGGAGGGAGCCCCAGGAGCTCTGCCAGTGCTGATGGGGATAGGGGGATGTGGGACCCCAACCCCTCCTCCTCTCTCTACCTGGCACCTGCAGCCCGTGGGTGATTATGAGGTTGGGTCTCCCACCTGGGCTTGAGTTAATTTCAAACCTTCATTTGGGGGCTCTGAAAAAATAATACTCTGCTGTAGAAGTGTTTTTAATAAACCTAAGGCTTTTCCACACTAAGTAAAGGCTGTGCCAAGCACTGCATCCCAGGCAGGGGCACAGCACTCAACCTATGGCATGGGGGATCCTCTGCTTTGGGGGGCATTGCTGGTGGGTCAACAGCTCCCCTTGTCTGGGACACTTTTCAGGGTGTCCTGTCCCTGGGAAAATGGGAGAAGGCACCTGCACCCCTGAGTGCTTCCAGCTGGATGGAGCCAAAATAAAGGGGACAAAGGGGCTCCAAAGGGGGCACGCAGCACTGATGGTGCTGGGAACGCCTCCTGGGTGGAGGAGCTCCCTGCCTGCCTCAACACGCTCCTGGTGTGGGGGTGGCAGTTCCTGGCAGCCAGCAGAGGCACCAATGGAGCCGCGGTGGCAGTACCAGTTCCGGGTGATCATGCTGGGGGACTCGACAGTGGGGAAATCCTCACTGCTGCGGCGCTACACGGAGGGTGTCTTCCTGGATGCTGTCAACCAGACGGTGGGGGTGGACTTCTACGTTCAATTCGTGGAGCTGGAGCCAGGGCTTCGAGTGAAGCTGCAGTTCTGGGACACAGCTGGGCAGGAGAGGTTCAGGTAGGTCCATGGTGTGATAGAGATGAATGTCCCCCTCCAGATTTGGGGTGGAGTGTTGTGATTCCAAGCCCAGGGAGGTCCTTGATGTGGCTGTGTTCCCACTTGTCCCTTTGGGTGAGGAACCACCATGCCAAAAGTCAAAGGAAAGAAGCCCTTAGGACTGCCATGTAAGCCTTTGCTCAAGCTCTACTGTACTGTACTGTACTCCCCCAAGAGCCGCCCTCCCACACCAGCTGCAGAGGGGCTGGGGAACAGCTGGGAACCCACTGAGTGCTGAGCAAAACTTCTTCCTCAGCTCAGCTGCTACGAGCCTTCACACCTCACTGTGGAGCTGTCTCCACAAGCCAGGTAGCTCCTGGGGGCAGGAGAGCTTGGGAGACGTGGCTGCAGGGGATGGGAGACTGGCAGATCTGGGTTTGCAGGAATGAGAGAGTTACAAGACTGTTGCAGCAGAGATGGGAAAGTACTGGGGATATGGCAGCAGGAACAGAAGAGTTCCAGGACCGTGACAGCAGAGATGGTGGAGCCCTGGGGACACAGGGGCACTTGGGGACTGTGGCTGCAGGAGACAGATGAGCTTTGGTGGCTGAGCAGGGACAGAGCTGCCCCTGAAGCTCTTACTGACACAGCAAAAAGCTGATTCTCATTCCTCTCACGGTGCTTTGAACACAAGGTGCTGCTTGCAGGAGCAGGTCCTAGCCAGGGCCTCTCTGCAGGCAGGGAACATGCTGCCTGAGGTGCCAGGGACCCCATGGGCCACTCAGCCCCTGCTCTTGGCACCCCAGGTCTGTGACTCGCTCCTACTACCGCAACTCGGCCGGGGGGATGCTGCTCTTTGACCTCACCAACCGTGCATCCTTTGAGAGCATACGGCGATGGCACCGGGAGGTGACTGACACCATCCAGCCTTTCCGCATGGTCTTCCTGCTGGTGGGGCACAAGAGTGACCTGGCCGGGCAGCGCCGGGTGGGCCAGAGGGAGGCAGAGAAGTTGGCAGCCTCACTGGGTGTCCAGTATGTGGAGACCTCAGCCAAAGACGCTTCCAATGTCGTCCAGGCCTTCCAGATGCTGACGGTGGCCATTTACCGAGCGCTGCAGACGGGGCGGTTGGTGGCCACTGAGGCGTGGGACGGGGTGAAGAGTAGCGTCCCGCTGCAGCTGCTACCCAAGGCTCAGGCACTGGAGAAGGAGGAGAAGCAGAAGAGATGCTTGTGCTAGAGCTGTGGACACTGGCAAGGCAGGGACACGCTGGGCTCGGGAGGGGAAGTAGATATGGAGCAGCCAGGCACAGGCAGGAGTAGCATGGCTGCATTAAATACCTGTGGTCACCCTCTGACTGTCTGTGTTTTCCTGGGCAAGAGGAAGCGTCCTGGAAGGGTGAAGTCCCTCGGTGGGACTTCACAGGTGTGCAGAGGTCAGTGTCACCTCTTCCCCTATTCTCTCTTGTACTGACTGAGATCCCAGTCGTAAAGCCCTAAATTCTTTAAGTCTTCTCAAATGGAATTAAAAGCGACAAATTTATCATGGGGCTCAGATGATGTATCTGCCACTCTGAGTACATGCCTAGCTGAGTCCAAAGCAAAAATATACACATACCATTCTGAGGAAATGCCCACTTTCCCTTTCAGATTAATCTCCATGCAATATAATTTGCAAAAAAAACCCCTCTGTGTAAGGCTGCAGAAAGGAGCTCCCCAGGCTCCTCATCCCGCAGCGATGAGGAGAGGAGTGAGCCTGGGATGGTCCTGGAATCTCTTCACCCATGCTGGTTTCCCCTGCAGGTACTGGAAGCCTCCAGAGAGCTGGACAGGGAGGATGAGCCCAGCTCTGCCTAGGGCTGCAGGAGCCTCCCTGACATGCAGGGGCTTGCAGTGCTGTCAACTCCTTCATCCCCAGAACAGCCCCCACAGCTTCCCTGAGGTTTGAGTAGAGCAGCAGGAACAGGCAGGGGCATGTGGCCTTTTCAATGTTCAGGCACAGACAGAATCAGGGGGACCTTGACCTCCTGCCTTGTCACAACATCCCCCTCCCAACAGTCCAAATATCCCAGCAACGGGGAAGGGACTCACTCTAGGTCAGAGGTCAGCGGGGAAGTGAGCTGGCCACCCTGACTGGCAGGTGAGGGACTGGCCAAATCCTTGTGGTCTAGATGGGTCTGGAGGGGAAACCTCTGGAAGAGCAGCTAAGGCACTTGGTTAGTTCAGCCTGGAGGAAACGGGAGACTCACCAGTGTTTGCAGCTCCTCCCAAGGGACACCTCCAATCTCTGCTCCCTGTGACAAGACCCAAGGGAACAGCTGAAGCTGTGTCAGGGGAGGAATAGATTGCATATTAGGAAACAGTTCTTAGCCCAGAGGGTGCTCAGGCATTGACCAGGCTCCCCAGGGAATAGGCACAGCCCCAAGGCTGCCACAGCTCCAGAGAGTGTTGGACAATGCTCTCAGACATAGGGTGGAAGTGGTGGGGTGTCCTGGGCAGGCCAGGAGCTGGACTCAATCCTTGGGGATCTTTTCCAGCTCAGAATACTCCACAATTCTGTTCCCTGTAAACTCTCAGGAGATTGCCCAGAGAACAGCACCACACACAGAGCTGAGGTGACAGGGACCCTGCCCCTGCCATCCCTTGTGCAACGTTGCCTGAAGAGCACAAGCCTGTGCCGGCAGCTTAGAATAATTTCTTTATTAATGAAAAACAAATGTAAGTATTTATATAAACACTGACATTACAAAGTACTGGAGCAGGTAGGGGCAGGAAGGAGGAAACAAAAACCTCTACAGATGCTTCTAATACTGTCCCACACACGATCAAATGCTCTGTCCCTTGGATAATCACTTGTACGATAAACCACTTTCAAGTCACAAATAAAAGTCTCTGTTTGAGATACGACACACTCTGAGGAGGAACGAGGAACAGGGCGTAGAATGTTTTTGGCAGGTCTCCTCATCGAGTCAGATATTGCTGCACCGTTAATAAAAAATAGATGCTTCTCTGTAAAGCATTAAAAAAATATCCCACAGGTGACATTGTGGAGGCTTCAGTGGAGAGGCAGGTATCCCAAACTGCACTGGTGGTGTCTCTGGCTCTGCCCAGGAGCTATTTCTTGGTAGTTTTGCGGATCAGTGCCATTCTCTGCAACAAGAGAAGGAAAACCATGGGAAGCTGAACAGCTCAGAGCGGCTGACTGCACAACCACCCACAGCAGGAACAAGGCATCCCAGGTGCTGCCAGGATGCTGCCTGACTTGCTTCCACACAGGTTTTTCAGGTCTGTTTGAATCTTAATGGGGTCCCAGGCTGAAGTCAGAGGAGAAGGAAGTGTCTGTGCTGCTCCACTTGGCACCCTGGGGCAGTGGAATCAAAGCCCATCTCAAGCTGCCCCTCTCTGCCCAGTGGGAGCTACAGCATCACCCATGAACCCACTGCAGGGCAGCTCCTTCTAGGCTCTGACCATGGCTTAAAAAGCAACGGCCCAATGCAGTTTCAAAGCAAAATTAAGGGTGTATTCAGTCCCTTTGCACAGAGATGGAGTTGCCAGGGGCAGCTGAGAAGTGTTGGTGTGAAGCTTCCAGTTGGTTTTAACCTTCCCAAGGCCTTCAGCAACAAGAGGTGCTGCTTCTCTTTGGGCAAAGCAAACATAGCTGAGGAGACACAGCAACCTCAACCCTCTGCACAAATAGGTCAAGAGGCTCTAGAAGTCATTTCTGGTCTGAGCCACTTGGAAGAGGCCATAAATTCAGTGTGTCAGGAGGCCATGACCACCATCCCCATATCAGCTTTCCATGTGATTCCCCGTGTTTTGAGGGCTTCTTACCTGTTTGTGAGCTTCTGTAGTACAGGCTTTTTTGTAGGGCCTGATTTCTTCAGAACCAAAGCCTGGGATCCACATGTTCCACTGGCGTTCTGGAATTCACAGAATAGTTTCAGCTGGAAGAGACATTAAAGCTCATCCAGTTCCAACCCCTTGCCATGGGCAGGGATGCATTATCTACTCACAGGCGCCACAGCACTGCAGCTGTGCCCTGACTGCAGGAGGATCTGCAGGTAGAGGGGTAAAAAACAGATAAAAGCCACTCACCAAGGTGCAATTGGACATCTTTCACTTCCAGGGTGTTGGACTTGCGGTGCCGCGCGAGCTGGCAGGCAGCTGTCACCACACTCTCAATAAAGTCATCGGCAATCTGTAGCAGCATCTGTGGTGGAACAAGGGCAACAACCAGTCTGGTCAGCACTGAGCAGCTGAAATTATGTGGGAAGATGAAAACATGCCCTCAGAAGTTGGTATTTAGACTTACAGAATGTCCTGAATTGGGAGGGACCCACAAGGATCATCAGGCCAACTCCTGGCCCTGCACACCCCAGCAATCCCCATACTGTGCCTGAGAGCGTTATTCAAATGCTCTTTGAGTCTGGCCGAGAGACTGGAGAGCTGGCATTGCCTGGGGAGCCTGTTCAATGCCCAATCACCCTCTGGGGGAAGAGCCTTTCCCTGATCTCAAGCCTGACCCTGATCCAGCTGTTCCCTGGGTCCTGTCCCTGGTCACGGAGAGCAAAGATTGGAGCTGCAGCCCCAAGTGAGCTCTGGCCCCAATCTCCTATGCTCCAGCTGAACACACCAAGTACCCTCAACTGCTCCTCTTGCAGCCCCTTCCTGATCCTTCCCCATCTTCAGAGTCTCCTCTGGGTGCCCTCCAATAGTTTTAGATCTTTCTTAAATTGTGGTGTCCAAAATTCCACTCAAAGGAGTTGATTTCATAGGTGCTTGTTGCAATTGCAATTGCTGCTTTGAAAGCCTTTTAGAGACTGGGATGCACAAAAACAGGGATGGCTGAAAGTTGCACAGGAAAACAAGTGTTAAATGAACCAATGTTCCCTCAGACAAAGGGCCACTGATCTGTGACAAATCCCAAATGAACTCTTTCTGCAGTCCCTTCCACAGTTTGGAACATACTTCTTCCACATCTTCATCCAGCTGTTCATTCGGATCCACCTCACGCACCAGGTCCTGCAATTTCTTCTTGGTTAAAACCTGAGCGTGTGGGAGAAGAGGAAGGATTTACTGCCCTGCTCCAGCAAAGAAGCTGCTCATGGAGCACAGCCACAACCACCACTACCTCCTCCCCCATGTCCCCAGGGCCGAGTCACACTGTTGACACAGTCTGTCAGCTCAGGAATGGTAAAGATAAGAAATATCAGCTGTTAAGGAGTCATTTTCAAGCACCAGTGATTGCTCTGGACAGCAACTGGAGTGCAGCAACCAGGATAAATGTGTCCGGCACTAAAACGCTGCTGGCAAGGAGTGTAAAGGCAAAACTATAAGCATTAAAATGCAGACAGCAAGCACAATCAGCATATCAGTGACTAAAGTTGTGCTCAGGGCACGAGGGAAGCTTTTCCATAGCTCTAGCACTTATTAGCTTTAGTGCTTCACATGGAAAACAGAGTTGTGGGAGTGCTGGGTTATTCCAGGGCAGTCAGACGTGGCAGGAGCAGAAACCACACTGGGCTGAAGAACAGGAGGCTAAGTCTTAAAAGATATGGATGAAAGTTGTCAGCCTGGTCAGGTCAACCAGATGCAGATGGGAAATACCTGCCCTACCTCATTCCTTCACTGCTGTGGCTGTTTTGTGCTGGGGTCTAGTGCACTTCCTAAGAGTCTGGGTGCCAGCAAAGCCATCATGGAACAGTGCTGGGGGCATTCCCTGGGCAGCAGTTTGTTTTATGCACATCAAAGCCTCCATGCCAGGTTGGGTTGGAAGGGACCTTAAAGCTCATCCCATTCTACCTCCTGCCACGGGCAGGGATACCTTCCACTATGCCAGGCTGCTCCAAGCCCTGTCCAACATGGTCTTGGATACTCTCAGGGATGGGGCAGCCACAGCTTCTCCCCATATTTCTCCCATCTAAACCTGATTTAAAAATAACTTCCCCTGTCACACCCCAATATACACTTTCCTAAGACTGGAAAAACCTCTACACCTACAGCATCCAAACCCCATCAAGCCAGGAAACACCTGGGAGAGAGGAACTCTGTTAGGAAGTTTTGCTCACTCAATAACTGATACTTTAATAAACATTATATTTCTGCTGGTGATTTAAAGAAGGCGAATGAAACCACAGGCAAGTCTGTGATGCTTGTAATGCCTGAGCATCATCCCTGTTGTCCCAAAGTCAGGGATGGAATTACCTGGTTGCTCTCAGGACTGAGCCGCCCTCCTCCGCTGGGCGTTCCTGGCATCTTTGCCACAGTGGTGCTGTTGGCCATTGAGCTCTGAGGGGGAGTGCTGGCTGGTTCCGGCTTGATCGAGGAGAAGTTGGAGAGGTTGATCAAGGTAGAAGGGCCAAACTGGTTCATAATCTGTTGGGCTTTAGCTTTTAGATCATAAAGTTTGTCTAGGTCCTGCTTCTTCTTGGGGTTGTGGGGATCCAAAGCAATCAACTGGAAAGGGAGAGGAAAGCCATGGGTAGCAAATAGAGGAATTCAGCAGGGTGAGCAGGTCTTTGTCCAGAGAAAAACTGCAGTGTTCTGACAGTGCCTGCAGTTTATAGATTAGGAATTTCTACTCACAGCATGAAGGGAGAAGTGATGCCTAGTAGCAAAGAAAATCTCCCTGGGTGTATGGAAAAAAGTTTTCCAGCAGCACAGTGGCTGCATGCTGGTGACAGCAGCAGTGACCCACCCACCCACCCATTCATCCCTTGAGATGAACCCCCTTACATCCACCCCCACACAGCCTTCCTGAATCCATTTCCCACAAAGAACAGATCACTCAGAGCATATTTAACTGCAAGACATGGCTCATTCCTGCTGCAGCAGCACAGAATCTCTCATCCTCACAATCCAGAGCCCCAGAGAGAAGGCAGGACTCAGCCTCCCTGGTGTCTCCACAGGGTGGGGGTCTTGTTTTTGGCAGCATCACGCTCACAGCCCAGCCTGCAGCGACCCCTCCATCTGGGATTGACAACATTGGTTCATTTTGGGTTCTGAGAGCACAATCTGGTGCTCAGAGGGGAAGGAACACATGTGTGCCTACACCTGGCCCTTATTCCTCCCATACTGGGCAACTGACAGCCACAGGAAATGCAGTGGGATTTATGGAGCTCCCAATGGTGAACCACAGGTGGATTGTGTGGTTACACAGATTCTCCAGGTGCTGAAGTTACTCAGGTTGTTGGTCATGGGGTGAACATTGACTGGCACCTCCTCTGCTTCTGCTCTAATCCCTAGGCTCAGTGAAGTTTTGTTCTGTCTTCACTGCTCCATGACAGGAACCCTGCACCTTCCACTACCACAACCACCGTGAGCAGCAATGATGGGTCTGTCACAGGGAAAGAGAATTTAAGGAATGGTTTGATGGCAAAGCCTATCGTGGTGGGGCCAGAGATGGCTGAGAAGCTGAGGCTGAACTCACGAAAAAAGAAGACTTTGTTTAACCAGCTTTATGAGACAGTCACACACACTGTCTGCTCCCTGATCTACAAATAGACATTTCCCTTCATCAAAGCAAGCCTGGTTAGTTTGAATTAATTAATATCAAAAGCCACATGAGAAAGCACATGGGAGAATTTAGAAGCTTTAGTGCTTCACTCCAATGCACATTCAGGCACTTGTAGACATGGAGCCCTTTGAAGGGAATTTATATCCCTGATATCCTTCTGCAGTCCCCTCAGCAAGTTTCCAGCTCCATCTCAATTGATTTAAGTACGGAAAATCATCATGCTCACATCCTAAACCCCTCAGCTGGCACTTCTGGCTGAGGAGTCCAGCACAAGATCGAGAGGGACCTTCAGTCTTGGTTTTAGCTGGGCTCTTCACTGCACACCTCACTTCACAGATCCACAAACCAGGAATTCCTACTCACTGTGCAGGGAAGGAAGCACTGAAACCCTCAGATTTCAGACAAAGCCCCAGAATCCTTGGGCAGAAGCACTTTAGCAGCATAAAGTAGTTTTGCTGGCTTATCCACAGATCTTAGTACACCCTTCACAGCCACTAAGATGCCTGAACACAAAACTCACGGGAGGAACAGATTCACAGGGTAAATCCCATACACCAGCTCCATTTACTTACAACTATCTGAGTGTCTAGATCATTAATTACATCAGCAACTACTGTGAGCCCGGTGAGAAGCCATAGCCCACACCCTCCCCAGAACATCACCAGTCAGCGTTACCTACTCTGGCATCTTCCTCTTCCACATAACTCTCATTCCTACAAAACCACCAGATACTTTTTGTATCACCCATTCTAGGTTAAGATGGTTAGAGGAAACAGTTTCACAAGTTGTCCTCACTGCAGCGCACAGATTTTTTTGTCAGAAAAGATCACACAGTCACTGTTGCAGAGGACAGGCATACTGCAGGATTCTCATGAAAAATATGACCAAACTCCCTTTTTCTGCCAGGAAACAGAGCATCCTGGTACCTGCTGATACCCAGGTAAGCCCAGACCCTCGCAGCAGCAGTTACCTCCAGGGCAGGAGGAGGTTTGGGTGCTGCGATCAGCACCACGAGTTGTTCAGCTCTGGGACAGCACAGCAGTAGAGCCATAACTAAAATCCAGGTTAATGACAGCACATTCCCTGGGTGCTCAGGGGTATCCCACTTCCATTAACCATAGTGATTTTCACGAAGTATCTAAATACAATCATAGAATCTCAGAATGGTTTGGATGGGAAAAAACCTTAAGCTCATCACATTCCATCCCCTGCCATGGGAAGGGGCAGCTTCCACTGTCCCAGGTGGCTACAAGCACCTTACAACCTGGCCTTGGACACTTCCAGGGATGAAGCAGTCACAGCTTCTCCGGGCAACCTGTGCCAGGGCCCCACCACCCTCACAGGGAACAATTCCTTCCCAGGACCCGATCCCTCCCTGCCCTCTGGCACTGGAAGCCATTCCCTGTGTCCTGTCCCTCCAGGTCCTTGTCCCCACTCCCTCTTCAGCTCCCCTGGAGCCCCTTAAGGCCCTGGCAGGGGCTCTGAGTCTTCCTAGAGCCTTCTCGTCTCCAGGCTGAACATCCCCAGCTTATAGCGCTCACCAGCCCCACGGAGACCGCCGGGATGGGAACGAATCCCCCGCCCAGTGCAGAACATCCCCGCCGGGAGTCGCGAGGCAGAACGGTCACCGACCGCCACGGGGACCGACCCGGCGCTCACTCTTGTGCTCCCTCCCGGATTTGCAACACCAGTGTGGAATCCCCAGGTGGCTCCGCGCAGCCCCCTCGAGCCCCCCGTACCTCCCCATGACCCGCGGGCACGCCGAAGCCCCGCCGCCACCACCGCCCGCCGACACCGGGCAGCGCTTCCGCTTCCGGCTGTAGCCGCCGCCAATGAGGAGCGAGTCAGCCTGCGCGCGCGTGCGCACCACAGCGCTCCCGCCACAGCCACGCCTCCGCCCCGCGCTACCTCAGGGAATGGCCATGCCCGGCATGCCCCGCGCGATTTGCATAAGCCTGGTAGGCTAAAAAGCGGGGAAAACGGTACCTTTATGAGGGAAATTTAAAGAAATGAGAAATTTGATTGGTCAGGATAAAAGAATAGACACACTAAACATCATGTTTTGCATGTTTTGTGTCTGCGGCATCTCTCGCCCTGACCTGGCCGGTACACTGGCGCTTTCCGGTTGTGGGTGGGGACTCTCCACTCTCCAAAAAGGGCTTCTGCCGTGCGTGGCACGGGGGGGCTGCGCGCCACCCCTGCGGAATCGACATCAAGAGATTTCGGAAGCACAATTTTTGCAAGACAGGGCTGCTGGTAACCGCTCGTTCCAGCACCCTCGTCATCGGTGAATGATAGAGATATATTGTGCATCAAGAGCGTCCTTAATACTGCAAGGGGCGCATTCTGCGTAATCAGATGTGCCTCGGCAAGGGTTCCGAGGTTGATGGGAGTGGTTTGGACTCCGGGAACTGACTGCCACACCTGAGGCCGGGTGGATGGTCGCATCCCAGGCCAATGTGTGGGGCACTGCGCATCTGTGTTTCTATATATAGTATGTATATTTACATAGGATTACTTTAAGAAAGCCCCCTGCTAGTGTGGGGAACTTCCTCGTTTACACACCTTCCCCCCCAGCCAATATAGTGCTGCTGTGCTCCCGTCCTCACAAGGCTTCATGGTACACATGCGTGCGGGCACAGTGCCTAGGCCACCCGCGGGACTCCTCAGAACAGGGGCTGCCAGTCCGCTCCACCTCAGCTGGCACCTCCCCAGGCCGCAGGGCAGGGGTCTGGTACTGCACTGGCGAGCACCCAGCAGGCCCTGTGATGCTGCAAGTGCTGCGGCGCATCCTGGCGAACTCCAGCTCACTGAAGGGCATGGCGTACTCAGGCTCTGGCGGCAGTGGCTCTGCGTACTCGTGGTGCTTTCCTGGGACATCATAGTGGCTCGCGACCAGCGGCAGAGTGTAGCCCTCTTCCAGGAGTGGCTTAAAGGTGGAAGGACTTGTCTGGCTGCTGGGGCTCACCTGCACCAGGTCTGGCTCAGCGTACTCTGAAACGGGAGGCTGCCGTGTCAGGAGAGTCATGGTGCTGTGGCACAGGTGGATGAGGTGGGTTGAAAAACTGACAATGTTTGGACTTTCAGGGATAGGAAAACTGCCAAAACCCACCCAGGGAAGGGTGCCCACCCATGGAGACCCAACATTTCTCTGCCACACCAGAGAGAGGGCCCAGCTGTCCCCAGCCACCCTCCAGTGCCAACTGAGGTAGACTACTACTATTATTAAATAATGTGTGGTGTGATTACAACAAATTCTAATAATTAATTATATTAATTAAGTGGGCATGTCTAATTTATCAGGGCCTCCCTGTTGCACAGGACCACGATGCAGGAGGGGTCAGACCAGAATGGGGAGGGATGTGCAATCAGGAAGATTCAGCTCCAGCTCTGGGCTGAGGGACCAGTTCATACCCCGATGTCCCTGTTACCTGGTGAATGGGTCTGGCTGAAGTCCCCTGGCGTGGGGGCCATGGGGAAGGAGGCCAGGCTAGGGACTGGCAGGGTCTGCAGGGAGCAGACCTGGCTCGACTCCAGCTTGGGGTACCCTGGGGAGGGAGAGGAAACCCTCGGTTGTCACAGGCTGCCACCTGGAGGTGCAGGCACTCCTGGGGGGTAGGACAAGTCTGAGCTTGGGGTGCATCACCAGCTGCACCCCACGGAACACAGGCCCCTGATTTTGGGGAGGAGTTGTGGACCTTTTACCTTTTGTGATCCCACAGCTCAGTTCCACTGCTGACTTCCTGCAAATGGGAGAGGCAAGATGGGGCGAGAGGTCCCAGCCACCCTGTGCCCACTACCACCCATCTCCTCAGACCCAGTGCATGAGGGGCTGCACCCCTTGGGACCTGGTGAGCAGCTGGATGAAGCTGCTGCAATTTGGGGAGGTGATGCTGAGTCCCCCAGGGCAAAGCAGGGGACAAGACAGGACCAACCTCTTCCTGTGGCAGAGGAAAGCCAGGAGCAGGAGGCAGGAGCAGAGGAGCACAAAGCCGCCAATAAGCAGCATCACCAGCAGCGTGGAACCTGGGGAGGGAGGGCAGTGTCAGCCCTCTGGACCCCCATTTCACTCCTTTGCACCCATGAGTGCCAGAAGCCCACCTGGGACCACTAGAGGAGGAAAATCAATGTATTCCCACAGGGGGCTGAAGCCCCAGTGGCACCTGGAACACCAAAAGACAATGCTGCATTGCAAAGACAGCCCCCCTAGGCACCCACCTGCCTTCTCCGGGTCCAGGGCGATGCCAGAGATGGGGGTGCAGCTGGTTGGGTGGCTGGTGGGTTCAAGGACCTCCTTGGGGACACTGGGCACTATGGGGCAGACCAGGGACTGTGACTGTGGGACCACCACTGCATGCACAGGGAGGTGAAGACCCCAGGAGGACATTTTGAACATGGGGGTGTGAGGTCCTGTGGAGGGTCTCACCATATGGACGGGGTGCACGGACCCGTGCCAGCTGGCAGCCCACCACAGCCACCTTCAGGGCCACGTGCTGGTGCCAGCTCTGTGGTGTGACACGGATGTAGCGAGCGACAATGGGGGGGATAAAGGCGTTGAAGACCTCCCCCTGGCTGTCAGCATTTCCTTCAAACACCTACCGGAGAGGGTGAAGAGACACCAATGGCCAAATACCCATGAGCAGGGGGTCTCAGCCCCGTGACGTTCTCCCCATGCCCACCTTGTCCTCCTGACCACTGCTGCCTCTGTAGGGTCTCCAGTTCTTCCCGTCGCGGCTAGAGGAGACATGGTAGGATGTCACGTAGTAGTTGTGCTGCTCAGAGGAGCCCTTTGTGATGATGCCTGTGAATGCAGGAGGGGGGTCCCTGCTGTCAGTCAGGGGTTGTGGGGCTGGGGAAAGGCTGCTCTCTACCCCACTGCCCTCTACTCCCCACTGGAATAACCCCCATCTCTGGGATACTCAAGACCCAGCTGGGAAAGGACTAGGAGGGCAGGACATGTCACCTGGCAGAGGGGGATCCTTCTGACCCTGGGAGGGGTTTTGGGTGGCAGATTCCAGTGTGGGATACTCTGGTCTGCCTCTAGAAATTGATAACCTCCAGCCCTGGCTGTCAGCCCTGCATTCCTCCCTCCTCCAGCCTCCAGCTGGACAATGCCCCCATTTTCTTCACTGTGGTTGCCAGCCGCTGGCACACAAAGCCCCTGCTTTTGGCAGGCTCAGGCCAGACAAAAGACGCTCACTGGCACCAAATACAAGAGCATAATATTAACTTGTTCATCCCAGAAATGGCTACAGATGAGGGGGGCAAAGGGACAAAAGGAGGACGGGAGCAGTGGCAGGGGTCTAGTGCGCTTTGCATCCCAGTTTGCACCACTAAAACCATGGCAAAATGAACTCCAGTGGATACTGGGAGCTACAGGGGTGCAACTGCCCGGGGCAGTTTTGTGGGGATCACAAAGCTGGCACAGTGGGAGGACAGTGGTCAAGGTGGCATGGGGACACAGGCAGCTGTTGTCCCTCTCTGATGGCCAACTCTCACCTGTCACATTCCTTCGGGTGCCCAGGTCCAGCTCCAGCCAGGCAGTCTTGGCACCAGGTTCAGCCGCCCAGGAGTGGCCGGTGATGCTGAGTGCTGCCTGTTCAGCCACCCAGGCTCGGTCCTGGCCCAGCATGTCCACCTCATGCCACCAGGACGAGGCATTGAAAGCGACCACCTCCAGCACATCATCACAGGCTGGGAACAGGAGACAGCAGACTGGGAACCCCAAAAACCTAACCAGGCACATGAGAGTGGCACCAGGTATGACAGCTAAAATCATGCCTTAATTTCAGGGGAAATGGGAAAAAAAAAAAAAAACCTTTGTGGAATACGAGTCGCTTCTCGGAGAGAGATCCCCTGTGTGGAAGAAAGTGGGAGCATCAGATGGGGTGAACAAACCCTGGGGTCTCTGAAACTAAGGGGTGGCAGTTTCCCAGTGTTGGTGTGGGTGTGTCCCACAGCTATGTGGAGCACAGCCCCAGCCACTTCTCACCCACCTTTTGGAGCGGAGCCCATTGGCAAAGGCCGACTCATAGAGCGTGATCCCCTTCTCCCGGGACAGGGTGACCTGCCCGCCCAGCTCATCCGCAATCACCCCAGCGTGCACAGCTGCCTTGCACAGCACCGATGTCTGCAGGGAGTGGGGAGTAAGGGCAGATGCCCATGGCAGGCCCAAGCACCCCAAGGTCACACTCATCACCTCGGCATTGCTGGGGGTGACAAGCAGTGGCCACACATGCTGTGGGGACCATCCCTGGCGGGTGCACTACGGTGCCCACACTTACATCCCGGTAGCCCTGGCTCGGGTTGCCCCAGATGTCCCCATGGATGTCCTTGCAGCCTGCAGGGCAGTACACACTGAAACACATGGTAAGGGCTGGGTCAGGGCTCCCTGTCATCCAACCCCCTCTGCATACCTGCTCTGCTCCCCATTCCACTGGAGCTGTACCTCAGGAGAGGGATGAAACCAGAGCTGATGGGGACTCCTGCAGCAAGGGACACCAAAATGGGACCATTCCCCACCCCAAGTCACTCACCTGACATGCTCCTGGGTGTAGTGGGTGCCTCGAACCAGGCAGGAGACCAGGTCTGCAAGGCAGGGACACCCCAGGGTGAGGGACCCCCACCTGCCCCACAGCATACACCCACTTCTGCCCCAGGGCACCTCATTCCCCTTCCCAACTGAATCCTGCTCCTCATTTGGGTTCTGCCTTTCAAACTCCCATGTCTGGAGGGGCATGGAGAGATGGCCCCTTGGTCCCTGCAGCCATTGTCCCCATGGTTCAATCTATGGTGTCTGTTATGGTACCTGATATGGGGGTGCCACCTGACTTGGGGGTTCAGGGCTCTCGAAGGGATCCTAGCTGGCTGTATGACCTGCAGCTCTCCCATGTTTTCCCCCGCCAGGGAGAATATGGATGTTCAGGGAACTCAGGGCAATGGGAGCTCATCGCGGGGTCAGCAAGGAGCTCCCTTCATGTCCCCGCATGGGCCAGGACACATCCCAGGGGTGTCTCTGCATCCCAGGGTATGCTGCCTCCATACCTGGGTGCTGCGAGGTGGCATAGGACAGGAGGATGCCTCGTCCTGAACGGTGGCTGGTGCTGTTGAACAGGACGGTCACAGTGCTGGAGTTTATCACCAGGAGTGGAGCAGAAGGGATGGAGTTCCTGCAGTAGGGCCCTGCCAGCAGGGATGGCACCGTGGAGAGAATCTGGCATCCCTGGGGACATGCTTGGGCACCTGGACCCAGGACTTGACCTCTCCTGGCTTGGCCCTTGCCAGGGCCAAGGGGGGCTCAGGCATCTGGGCTGTGCTCAGGGTGGTCCCAGAGTTGTTATACATCCAGGCCCATCACCAAGGTAGTCCCAGCACCAGGGTGCTGAAAGGTGGTCCCATGCAGCGTGGCCCCATGCCAGGCTGGTCCCAGCCCCATGGTGGCCCACTGCCCTCATTGGGCATCTGCCACCACATCCCCCACTACAGAGACTGGTACATGCGGCATCACCCCACAGGACCCCAAAATGGGAGTTGTGTCCTTGTCTCCTCCCCATGCCCCCTTTCAGAGGTGCTGCTGAAGCTGACACCTAAACTGCCCTTTCATCCCATTTAATCCACATTAATTTGCAATTCCATCTCCTTGATTAAAACTTCAGCTTAGCAGGCAGGTGGATTCCTTAGGGACATCTCTGGTCCCAGCTGGGGATAGAAGGTGGTCCCAATAGCTGGACTGCCACCACCCCCTGTCCCCTACATCTCCCTGCTCTGTATCATGCCCATCACCAGGGTCTCTGGGCACCTAGAGATGTTTTGAGCAAATGCCATTGTTGTCCTGAGGACAGGAAAAAACTGTGTCCCTGTGTTCCCCTGGGGATACCTCTCCCTGTGCCTCAGTTTCCCTACCCTGACCCACATCCTCATCCTCACTGGGTCTTATTGAACTGGGAGGCTGATCCCAGGGGACATGGGACACATGTGCATGCAGAAATGCCACATATGTGATATAACTGAGGTCTGCACGATATGCAGATGAGATGCAGATGACCCACATGCAGATTTCCCTTCCACCAGTTGCCAGATGCCAGCGCTGCCCTGGGTCAGTGATGCCACCTCTGTATGGATCTCGGTGATACCCTGGGAGCTGGGAACCCCTCGGCTGCCATCCCCCTGGGGACCCTGCCACGTCCTAACGGATTCAGGCCAGGGGCCAGACACCAGCTCTGAGTCAGCAGGAAGGAGCCCACAGCCTCCGCCTGCTCCAGACATTTCCCGAAAAACATCTGGGACTTCTCAAAGGCCGGTGTCAGCCGCGGGAGAGGGAGTGGAACCAAAGTGGAACCAAAGTGGAACTGTGTCATGCTGGTACGGCCCTGGTGGCACCCAGTGGGTGCCTGGCCACCTCCCCCAGCCCTCTCCCCAAGAGCATCATCTGGGGGTCCCCCCCTTTCCCACACTGCTGTATTTCAGCCTGGGGCCAGGATGTCTCTTAGCTTTGGGGACAATTATGTCCCTGAGGCCACGTCAGAGGGGATGGGGACCTTGCGTGCTGTCACCCTTTTGGGGACCAGCCCAGAAAGGGTGAAAGCCCTGAAGAACAGGGAAAACTCCCAGTGCATGGATCTAGCTGCCTCCTTTCCATCCCGCATTTCCCATCACATCTCCTGTCCAGCCCCTGCCCCTCACCAGGGCTGCTTCTCCATCCCACCCCATCACCCAATGCTTTCCCCGATCCCCAAATTTTTTTCCTCAGTACTTGTCACATTCTCAGTGCTGTCAAATCCCTCCAAAACCATTAAATTCATCTGGGAAAATGCTGGAAGCATTAGGGCTGCAGATGGGCTGATGAATTAATTATTCAGTGGCTGCATCTGGTCCCATCTGGGCATTTCCGCCACCCCCCCCCAAGCTTGGCAATAATCATCTCCTTGGGTACCCGCCACCTCAGATGCCCCCATTCACAAATATTACTTTCCTTCGATATCCTTCTCCTTGGGTATCATCCCCTCTATTTGGGTACCTCCACTCCTCAGTTATCCCCATCCTTGGATATTTCTCTTCTTTGTATAACCCACTCATCAGACACTGGGTACCTGTCATCCTCCAATATTCCCCTCCTTGGATACCCCCTCCTCAAATACCCCCTTCCTTGGATACTGCCCCAC
This sequence comes from Hirundo rustica, assembly GCF_015227805.2. Taxonomy (NCBI): domain Eukaryota; kingdom Metazoa; phylum Chordata; class Aves; order Passeriformes; family Hirundinidae; genus Hirundo; species Hirundo rustica. Next base: position 6,730,668 of record NC_053474.1, read on the forward strand.
TTGGTTACTCCACTCCTTAGATATTCTCCCTCCCCATGATGAAACCCACAGATTTTCCTGATATTCTCCCTATCCACAACACTGTGTCATCCCTGCCTCAGTTGTCCCAGGACCCCCCTTACCATAGGCAGTGCCAGTCTGGGGGTCAGCGAGCAGCAACGAGTTCTGGGCACAGTGCTCTGAGGGCTCCAGATCCACATCCCCAAATGCCAGGAGTAGGGAGGTGCCTGGGGAGGCTTGGAGCCGCCAGCAGCACATGGTGTGGTTGGGATATGTGCCTGGGTAGTTCTTGGAGCTCAGGGTGCCACTGTGGGGAGTCAGCAGCGTGTGGCCACAGCCGTTTCCTGCAGAGAAGGAGAGGGGAGAGGGCTCACACAGGCTGTTCCCTGCTTCAGTTTCCCCCCTTGGTGAGACCCCCAGAACAACCCCATGGCACCTGCAGCCTCTTCAAATGTTTTCTTCATCCAAAGCATCATTTTCTGGTGGCTCTTTTGGATGCTCCTGGCACTGGGAACTATCCACAGGGGGATCCAGGGATGAAGCTGCCATAGTCTCCCCCATAGCCACCCAGCACACCTCTCAACCTCCAGCACCTCTACATCCCCCAGCCCAGGGAACTGCAATTTGGGGGGATATAAAAGGATTCAGGGAGAGACTATCCCCACTCCACGGGGCTGTACAGCACTACGCAGCTGCCGGGACCCCCTGACTGCAGCCTTGACCTTGAGGATACCCTTCGGCAGCTGCATCTCCATTGCCTCATTCCCAGGGTGATGCCAAACCCACCACAAAGAGGGCTTTTCTCTGGGCTCACTGCCTCTGGGCAAGAGGGAATATCCTGGAAATAAGCTGAAAGCACCCGGCGCTGAGACCTGGCCAGAATTTCTGGGCAGGATTGGGGTGCAGGGAAAGGGGGAAAGCACCTCTCAGCCCCACTGTGTGGGCCGGGCGTTTGTAAGGGTCCAGTCAGTGCTCAACACCTCCCTCAAAAGCTGTTGATCCTGCCAAGCATCATCCTGACACAGCCAGAAAGAAAAGGAACAGCGGGCATAGATTTGCCCAGCCTTGGCTCCTCTCGCTGTCGCTGGGAGACGACACAAAGCACCAGCAAAGGAAAATCCTGCAGGGATAAAAAAGGGGGGGCTGGACATGAAAGATGCCAGCCCCCCCACAGAGCCCCCTCCCCTCCAGCCTGTGGGAGGAGCTGGCATCCAAACTTGGGGGAGGTTTATCCTGTGGGACTGGGAGAAACCACCAACTTCACCCCTTTCTGGGCAGCGTCCACTGACACAACAGAGCTGGGAAGGATCAGGCCCTCCAAGAGTGGGGGCTGGGGGGGAAGTGGGGACCCCAGGCCTGCCAGGACAATAGCTTCCAGAAGGGTGCTTTGCTGGGGGAGAGAAATCTGGGGTATTTGGGGGGAGTCTCTCTCACAGAATGTCAAAACCGATGGGATCTGCATGGAAAACCCTCTATGGCCAGAACAGCTGGACATGTGAGCCCAACTGGGGGGTCTTGGATGGATCCCCCCAGCTCCATATCCATACTGGTGGTGCAGAGGAGCTGTGGTGACCCATTCTGGGAAAAACCCATCCAAGGAAAGGAAACCTTTGTTCAAAACATCCTGAGTGTGACCAGCACGTGCCAGGAGGGAATGCCAGAGATAAACGGAGAGCTGCAGGCACTCCTGGGATTTTGGCTCCAAAGATGCTACCGAGGTGCCAGGAATAGCCAAGACAGAGTCACGGGGACTTGCCCCCAGCCACAGAAACTTTATTCCCCTCCCAAAAAATGTGAAAACTGGATTTCTGGTGGGTAAGGATGAACTCATGGCCGGGCCCTGATGGGGTCATTACTGCCAGGGATTTGTTTGTTTTCTCACAGGATGCAAGATAGACACAACAGGGCAATACTCCAATAAAAGTCCGGCACACTCCTGCCTCTGTCATGCTGCCGGCCCCAGGAAAGCCCCCCTGCATCCACCAGTGGGTTTGGGATCTGGTGGAAACCCGTTGCATGATGAGCCCTAAATCATACTTGGGGAACGTAGCGGGATTCTGCGTCCAGTGATCCCAGCCTAGCCCCATGCCTCAGTTTCCCCTTGGAGAGAATAATGCTTTGGATGACATGTCATTCTTTCTTCTCTCTTGGATGAGTTGGGGACGAGTGGCTCCGGGAAACACGAACTTTGAGATCACGTTTGGATAAACATTCTCTCGGGGTCGTCCTGGACCCCGCGGCTACAAAATCCCCTGACGCTGCAGGGCTCCGCGGCATTTCCGGGATGGAGCCCACTGCCTGGCTCTCCATATCAACTCCAACGATTCTCGTAACCTGTGGATTAGGGGTTCCCTGAGGAAGCCCTGCAGGCGGGATGGAGCCGAACGCGGGACTCTCCGGACACCCGGGGTAGTCGCCACCGGAGGCAGCTACAGAGAGAGCTGGGGGGGGCTGCCGGGAAAATAGGCGTTTGCAGGACCGGCGTGATGCGAGGGTGGCGGGGGCACGGACAGAGCTCGTCCCGTCCGGTACCGGAGCAGAGAGATATTGGGGACCCCGTCCCGGACCACTACCGGAGCAAAGGGATGGCAGGGTCCCTGTCCGAGGTCGGTACCGGGACAGAGGGATGGCAGAGATCCCGTTCCGGAAAGGAACCGGGGCAAGCGCACCACGACGACCCTGTCCTGGTGTGGTCCGGTCTGGACACAGCGGGGAACCGTTCCCGAGAGTCCATCCTGGTTCCATCCCCGTCCAGACACAGCGAAGAGCCCGTCCCGGGGCAGAGGCGAGCCCGTCCGGTCCCCCCTTCCCAGTCCCCATCCCGCACCAAGTTCCGCTCCCATCCCAGCGAGCGAAGCGGAAGCTCCGGGGGTACCGGTGGGAGTGGGGCTCTCGGTGCCCCGTCCCGGTGTAGGATGTCCCGCCATCGGTGCTCCGCAATCAGCACTCACCATCCTGTGCGCCGGCCGAGCGCAACCCCAGAGAGCCAAGCAGGAGGCAGCGGCAGACCAGCGACAGCGCCCCCGGGGCCGCCTCGCTGCGGCTCCGCATCATCATCATCATCCTCCTCCCGCCGCTGCCGCCGCCGCCGCCGCCGCCCCGGCCCCGCGGCGCGGTCACTCCGGCCCCCCCTCCCTCCGCCCTACCGCGTCCATTGGCTGTCGCCGCCCGACCCCGCGCCACCATTCGTCTGCCTCGTTGTCAGTCGACCTGCGCGGCAGGGGCAGTGGGGGACTCGGCGGGCCGGCCGTGGGAGGTCCCCGTGGTCTCGCCGGGGTTGGCTTGGGGCGGGGCGGGAGATGCTCGGTAGCCCGTTCTACGACTCGCTGCTGGGACCAGGGGGGAGCGAGCCCGGCCGTGACACCCCCGCCGGCAACTCGTGTCCTGGGCCGGCGGGAGACGCTGCGAAGGCGATACTGCCGGCGGCCACCAGGGAGCAGCACAGCGCCACCTGCTTCACCGGTCGGCCCCTTTAAAGCAGGCGGTGGCCGGAAGTGCTGGCGGCCGAGGCCGCGGCGGGCATTGCGCATGCGTTCCCGCTGCCCGGCCCGCCTTCCCCCCCCCCATCCCCCCGTTCCCCCGTCCCACAGCCCCCGGTCTCGGCCGCTCGCCGACGGTAAGACCCAGTCGGCGCCGCGCTACAGGGGCCGGGAGGGGTCATGCGCCGCGAAGGGGCGGGGCGGGAGGGGGCCTGGCCCCGCCGAGAGGGGAGGGAGGGGTCGCCGCCGTACGTGCCGCCGCCGCTGCCGCGAGGGCGGGCGTCGCGCGCGCGCCGCTCGGGGGAGAGGGGGGGGGGGGAGGGGGACAGCGGGGGGGTTGCCAGCGCCGTGGGGAGGGGGGGCTGAGGCCACGCCCTCTCCCCCGGGCAGGCCACGCCCCTTCGCCGCCGTGCGCGCCGCGGGGTGGCCCCACGGGTCCCCGCTCACGTGACCTCTCGACCCCAGCGCGGGGGAGACGGCGACCCCCGAAGCGCAGCCCGGAGAGCCCGCGGGGCCCGGGGGGTTCCCCCGTTTAGCCCCCCTCCTCCTCACTTAAGGCATCGGCGCGATCGCCGCCGCGATTTGTCCGTGTCCTATTGACACCCCCCCCCCCCGCCAGATATCTTGGGGAAACCCTGCCTCTCTCGAGGGGTCCCGGGTGGGTCTGTCTGTTCCCCGGAGCGGGATGACGTGCGAGGACCCACGGAAAGTCCCACGCCTGGAGCCGGGTGGGCGCGTGGCCCCTGTGCCAGCGGCTCCCCAGGTTTCTCCTGGTGTATTCCAGCCAGGGGATACCAAGCCCCCCGTCACCCACCAGGAGATCCTGACCTGAAATCTCTGAGATTTAGATGGGATATTGAGAAAAAATTCTTCCCTGTGAGGGTGGTGAGGGCCTGGCACAGCTTGCCCAGAGAAGCTGTGGCTGCCCCTGGATCACTGGAAGTGTCCAAGGCCAGGCTGGATGGGGCTTGCAGCAACCTAGTCGAGTGGAAGGTGTCCCTGCCCATGGCAGGGGGTGGATGAGATGAGCTTTCAGGTTCCTTCTCACCTGAACCGTTCCATGATTCTGAGCATGGCTTTCCCAGCAGCTTGTAGAGCCCAGGCTTGCAGAGATGATCTCCAGCCCCATGTTCTAAAAAAACCACCTCTGCTTCATGCACAACCATAGGCACATCCACTGGGAATAGAGCTTCTTCAGGACCGCCTATCAGGTCCTCTTGAGGTAGCACCAAACCTTGACACCAGCTTTTACTAGGAAGGATCATCCACATGCATGTTCCTGGTAGTGTGGGATCAGAGCATCCAAATGGTGGCTGGAAGCATTTTTGGTCAGGGCCAGTGGGAGAAGCTCTGTGTTGGAAACACACTCTTGCCAAAACCCACCCAATGTGGGTTTATTCCTTGGTGCCAGGTTGGGAGGTTCAGAGCTGGAGAGAGTTGCTGGCTTGGGAAGCTATGAGTGGGATGACACTGGGGGGGATCTGCCTCTGGGATCTGTTCCCAACTCTCATGATCCACAGGGAGGAGAAAACTTTGGCGGGTTCATGTGAGAGATGGCGAATGCCGAGGTGAGCGTCCCTGTGGGTGATGTGGTGGTTGTACCAAGTGATGGGAATGAAGGCGAGAACCCGGAGGATACCAAAACCCAAGTGATCTTGCAGCTCCAGCCGGTGCAGCAAGGGTGAGTAGGATGGTACTGGTGTGACTGGGAGGTGCGAAGTGGGATGGGGACAGAGCGTTACTGTGTTTTCCAGATCTGCGTCAGTTTTGTGCCATGCAGAGGAGAGAGAAAATACAACAGATTAAATCTTTTAGTGTGTTGCTGTCATGGGGCCTCCAAGGGCTGAAATTGTCCTGTGACGCTGTGTTGGTGCAATCTTCCTGGATCATGGAATCAGTGCTGTCTCAAGCTTTCTCTTCCTTCTCCAGTTCAGGGGCTGATTTTTGCCACACTGCAGCTGCTGGATGCGGTGGTCTGTGTGTCCAGATCTTCATGTGCCTCTGTGCAAGCCCTCCCCTAAAATAATCCTCTTCTAAAATAAAGTGGACCTGGGATGTGGAGGGAATTTTGCAGCTCCCTGGCAGCTGCTGCAGAGAGTGGCTTCATCTTCACTCTGGATCAATCAGGATGGAAAAAAACTGGCTCTAGTATGATAATATTTGCAGGGCAGGGGTGGCTGTGGGCTTGACAGTGACTTTTCTTTGTGATCATCTGTGCTGTGTCACACAGGGCTGGAAGGGAAATCGTGGGACACTGGGCTCTGCTTCCTGCTGTTTAGGGTGACAGAAAGCAGAGGAAAATGCACAGGGAAGCTTGCAGAGCTGTCTCAGTGGCACTGGCAGAGTGGAGGGTGGGATGACAGCACTGGGAATTCCTGTGTGTGTCAAGCCTTGGGATTACTAGTGTTTTGTTTAATTAGAATTTGCCAAAAAATTCCCAGTGATTGTAACTGTGTCATACAAAATTAATGTCCCCTGAGGACTGGCAAAAAGAAATTTACTTAATTTTTTAACCCTGTGCTGTGAATCCTGATTTCCCATGATTTATGTAGTTTGTTTATGGATGGCCACTTTCATCACAGGATTTACCAAGAGAGCTCCGAGGCCAGCGCCGCTGTGGTGGCCGTGCAAACCCACACCATCCACAAGCTGGAAGAAGGGATTGGTGAGTTCCCACTTGGAGTGGGTGAATCCCCTCCTGTATAGGGCAGGTGTCTCCAATTTGCTGGGCTTCCTTCTGGCTCTGCCCTTGCAGATGCTGATTCCTAGGTATGGATGTGGGTACAGGGTCTGGGCATACTCTGGAATAAAGAGTCTGCTGTTACTTCTTGGTCTCAAAGTTCTGGAAGTGAGATCCTGGCTCTCCTGCAGTGAATGGTAAGGGCTCCGATGGGGTCCAGGGCAGCCAGGATGTCACCTTAGTCCTGGTGTGCAGACACTGGCAGCAGGAATGATAGTGATGAGTACGTGGTGGCTGAAGCATCAGGCACTGGTTGTGGGGTCTTTACTGAACCAACTGACTGATGGTTTGCATTGGATGTTCATAAGAAGCGAGCAGGTTGGCTCCAAGTGTTCTCTGTCATGCTGAGCAGTGTGTGGGAAAAGGCTCCTGTGATAGGGTGCTGTCACTAGATCTTGACTAGAGTTCTTCCTGTGTGGCTGTGGGTCTTTTGGTAGGATTAAGAGAAACTCTGCGCATGAACAGAATATATTATTAGTAAATATCTGATATCGTTGCTAAACAGATACCAGAGCTGCAAGAATCAGAGATATCTGTGCTTCAAATTTTAAACCATTTTGTTGCCACTAAGACTGTTCTCATTGACACCTCCCCTCTTACAGATGTGTTGGATTTCTGATTTCATGTTTCCATACAGATGATCTTCATTTGGAGCATTGTTATAGCAAAAAGCAGATGCTAGTTGCTGTTAGAGTTAATCTGAACTAACTCTGAGAAGATGAAGAGAGGACTGATCCTGAACTGGGATCTGCCCTTTTTTTTGGTTTCCCAAGTGCAGGTCTCACAACCTATGAGCTTCCAGCTCCCACCTTGTGGGATTAGAGCCTCTTGGGTGGAAAGTTTCATTTTGAGCCTTTCCTCCCTCAGACCCTAGCACCCTCGAAACGAGTGAGGAAATCGAGATCGCCTATCCCATCACCTGTGGGGAGAGCAAAGCCATCCTTCTCTGGAAGAAGTTTGTCTGTCCAGGAATTAATGTCAAGTGTGTGAAGGTAAGGGAGAAACTCCCAGTGGATTCATTCTCAGGTGTACTGGTTGGCCTCCACAGGAATTCCTTACTTTTTGTGTTTCATTCTAACTGAGGCCTTGGATTGTTGGTGCTAACGTTGATTTTGATGGGGAGAAGCATGGAAAGAGGGGATTAAGGAGGGGAAGGATTTATCACCCACTTCATATTTCAGTTCTGTTAGCCCTTGAGGAGGGACTGAAGGCACAGGAGATGTGTGTTGAGATCTGGCAGAGCTTTGCCCCCTTCTTTTTCCTCGGTGTCCTGGTACTCCACTCCTGTCACTTCCTTAGTGAGCAGGTTGCATGGAGAAGGGAAATCTTGGTGTTACCTTTTCCCACCTGAGAGCATGGCAGTGTGACAGCCAAGCCCCTTGTGCTCCTGCCCTTCAGCAGGAACTACTCAAGTCACTGGAGCAGGGCAGAACAGATGCCCAAGGGAATACCTGTGTCAGCTGGGCCATTGGATGTAACAGAAACCTCCTGAAATGATCTCAAAAATGACCATACATGTTCATAGGAAATGATTTGGTTCATATAAAGCCTTCAGGGCTGTTCTTGGTTAGGGCTGTGAATACCTATGGTTGGCAGGTCACCCCAACAGACATGCTTCCATTGATTTTGACAAAACACATTGACAAAACACAGCTGTGAGCATTGCTCCGCCCAAGGGATCAAAGCTGGGAAGGACCTGAGAAGCAGCTCCTCTCTCTGGGTGGAGGTGGGGGCTCAGATGAGCTGTGTTGGATGTCCCAGTCCTCCCAAGTGATATTATCCTGTTTGCTGAGCCTTTGCTTGTCTCATTGCCAGTTCAATGACCAATTGATTAGCCCGAAGCACTTTGTTCACCTGGCTGGGAAGTCTACCCTGAAGGATTGGAAGAGAGCCATTCGCCTTGGAGGAATCATGCTAAGGTATTTGATTCTGACCAGCTTCAGGGCTCCACCCCTGCCAGCAGGCATTTTATCTGCTTTGCAGTCCCCAGGAGGCCTCTTGGAGGCCCACAGTACCCAGCCAGCAGCCTGCAGAGAACCCAACCCTGTGATGTGAGGGTCAGGAACCCTCACCCTGGATAGAAGTGGTATCACCTGGGGAACCTGGGGTGGAACAGGACTGAAACCGTGTTTGTGAAGCTTGTGTTTGCTCTTGTGTTTGCCATTTGAAAGCCTTGCAGCAGATTTTTTGGATGCAGAGTGGCCATGGGATCTCCCTTTCTCTTTCCTTCCCATGGCCATAGCATTCCTGGGTGGAATACTCCCTTTTGTCTCTAGGCTTAGATTTGAGCTGAGCCTGATTCTATCCCTACTCCCTGCACAGGAAGATGATGGATTCGGGGCAGATTGATTTCTACCAACATGACAAAGTTTGCACCAACACCTGTCGAAGCACCAAGTTTGATCTCCTGATCAGCAGTGCCAGAGCACCAGTGCCAGGGCAGCAGAGCATAGTGCAGACTCCAACCTCAGCAGATGGTAGGAAACCAGTTACCAATGCCATGGGAACTTCCCTCTGAGGCTCCTCTCCCTCCTACACACACTTTACACCTTCTCCCCAGGCACATCAGGGCAGTCTCACCAGGAGATTGCTCTGGTTTCTGGGAAGGAATATGCTTCTCATGTCTGTTTGGAGGAGTCTTGGCAGCATCTGTCAGGAAGCTCTGCTCTGCGGGACTTGGTAGGCTGGAAAACAGCTGGCATCAAGCAGCTGCTTTCCAGAGAGGCAGCCTTCATAGGCAGGAGAAGGATTGAGAGCCTTGCAGGGATCCTTGTTCTGGGCTCATCACATAAGCGAACACCTGTGAGAGCTCGCACAGCATTTTCCGATATATTTTCCATTTGGAAGTCTGTTATAAAGGCATGAGTTGGTTCCAGGACTGAATTTAGAACGGCTATGCTCCCTCAGAACATCCATGAACAGGATGTGGTGGCTGGACATGATTTGATTATCATTCCAACTGCAAGTTCTCAGTGATCCTGTGCTCCAGAGCAGAAATTGATCTCTTTGCTGAGCTTTAGGGATAAGACTATTGCCAACTGTACCACATCATTAAGCTGGGGGGTTTCATTTCTCTGAGCCCCTTGGTGGGTGACATGGTAGAGTTGTCCATAGGCTAAGGAGAATCTCTTGGAAAGCACCATAGCCGACTTACAGTGGCTGCACATTGGTTTAGTCTCAAATTTGACTCATAAACTTAGAATTGCGTCAGATCCATTTCCCTTCTATAAACCAGCTGGGACCCCAGCTCCATTTCCTGAAGGATTAGGGGTGCAGAGCTTCCTGTGGATGATGCAAGGGGAGAATGGTGGCTGGGCTGAGCCTTATTTGTTCCCTTTTTTATTCTGATCCCTTTCTTCTCCCTTGAGCTGGGACTCCAAAGTGCAAGGCACATGGTTTTCCCTACAGAAGCCCCAGAGCTTTTCACAGTCACAGTTCCAATGGGAAACAGCAATATTTGCTTTTGACTGGTTTGGTTGAAAGAAGCCAAGCACAAACCTGACCCAAAGAGTGAAAGAGAGCCTGGGGAGGGTTGAGGGCTTGGGAAGCAAAGCAGGGATTCAGGCTGTCAGAGGGAACTGATGGGGGTTTTCTGGCAGGGAGCATCACCCAGATCGCACTGTCAGAGGAGAGTATGGAGGAGGGGATCGAGTGGAACTCAGCTCTGACAGCTGCTGTCACCATGGCCACTGAGGAAGGCATGAAAAAGGACACAGACGAGATCTCAGGTAAGCTCAGGCTGCTTGTTGGGTGTTTTCTTCCCCTCTCCTCCCGTTACATTTTGGAAACCTAAATCTTGCAAATAAGTAAAGTTTGGGCAATGACAAAGCTGTCCCCCAGCCCCTTCGATCTCCAGCATTACCCAGGCATCCAGGCTTTCTGCCAATGGAGCTCCTCACCACTGTAGGACTTCGGCCCCGGCCTTGTGGCTGATGGATGATCCCTCAGATCAGATGTTACTGGTTACAGTGAGGGGCTTTTGTGTTTTATTCCAAGGATATTAAACACATCTGCCAGCGGGGAGTCAGGCTGGAACCAACCAAGAGCAGTCATGTTTGTTACCTATTGACTCTATGTTCTGTCTCTCTGCCTTGCATTCCCTTGTTGTATCAGTATGGAAGCTTAGCTAGAATTTCCTCAAATAATGATTTTAAGCTCTGCACCTTGCAAAGATGTTAAATATTGTCTTGGTAGTCATGGACTTGTTTAAAAACCTGTTCCTAATTTGCTGCCTGAGTTCATTTTGCTTGGTTTAGAGTTGGTTATTTTTTTCACATCCTGTCCACCCCAATAGCCAAACTACCTTGCAAAGATAGTCACCTTGAAAAGATACACTTGCCTGACAGGTTTAAGGTGTCCCTGTGGAAAAAATTGCCAAATGCTTGTACGTGTTGACTTCTTTTCCTCCTCTTTTGTGCCAGAGGACACGCTGATGTTCTGGAAAGGAATAGCTGATGTGGGGCTGATGGAAGAGGTGCTGTGCAACATCCAGAAGGAAATAGAAGAAGTCCTTAGAGGTGTGCAGCAGCGGTTGGGTCAGTCTCCCTTCCAGATGACAGGTAGGCTGTGAGGAAGAAGCTTCAAAAGGGCAGTTGCAGGCAAAAAAACACCCCAATGCTAAGCTAGTGAGTCAGGATGGGGAACAAGTTCCTACTTATTAGCTGAATTGTGGGAGCACAGTCTGTGTTCTCAGCCTGCCCATCTGAACCTGCCCTTTGCTTCAAAGCACAAGGACACACCATTCCATCCTGTACCCTGAGCAAAGTGACCCTGGCAGCTTGCTGGGACCATCAGATGACTGTCCACAGCTCCCAGCCCTCATGGAAACTTTCCCAGAATCATTTGGACTGGAGTTACCCAAACACTTCTCTGTGACACTGCAGGCTTAAACAGGTCCTGTCCCCTTCACTTCTCATTTGGCTTTCACTGGTGCCAGAAAACCTCTTTTGGGGCTCCCTAATCTTGTTCAGCACATGCCCCTGTGAACACCTCTTGTTGGTGCTCTTCTGAGAGAACATCCTTGAGCCACAAACTTCATTTTACCCAGGATATTTTTTTTAAATTTTCTAACTTAACTTTGGGCTGGTATGTCTTTGTGTGTGGTAGGTGTCAGTTTTTGGAAGCTGTGAGTGATTGAAGTCAGTGGTTTATAATAGACATTTTGCACAGCTTTCAGTGGAACTTGGCATGTTAATGACACTGTCAGCAGCATGGGGTGATGACTTGTAGGTGGAGAGCTCCTTTGTATCTCTGTAATTGCAAATTACATTTTCATCTGCAGCAGTTAGGAGCTGCTTGAGTGACACAGTTCTGTCCAATTTGCTTTATCATGTGAATGGGATTATTTAATCCTGGGATGTCAGAAGGATGAGGGAGTTTTTCCCTTTTTCAGCTAGCCTTTGTGAAAGAACAGCATTTTAAAAAGCAGTAGAAAATTTCTGGTGTAACAGGAGCATCTTTTGACTGCCCAAGTCTTAACATCCCTGTGCCCTTTCCTTGGAGATGCTGCAGTCCTGAACAATGTTGCCCATACATTTGGCTTAATGGACACAGTCAAGAAGGTACTGGACAACAGGAAAAACCAGACAGAGCAAGGAGAGGAGCAGTTTCTTTACACACTGGCAGGTAAAGTGCCTAATAAGGCTTCACATCCTGCTGCTACTCTTGGGAATGGACATAACTTTCCTTCCACAGAACCGCAATGAATTAGGATTAGTGTTCAGTACTGCCCCAAAACAAGTGCATCCCAATTCCTTTCTGTCCTAGGGCTTGAGTGGAACTTCCTCTCTCTCCTGTCTCAGAGAGAGTAGTTGCTTGGAACATTGGACAGCCCAAAGTCTGTGCCCTTTGCTGCAGATGGGGTGCTGCAGGAATGAGTCCAATTCCCTCAGGATTAGGGACAGGAACTGCCAGCCCAGTGTTGTGCCATGGTCACCTGAGCCATGGACAGTGTTGTGCTGTACCCAAGCTAATAAGCCTCTGTGAGTATGGGGTGCTGAGCTTCTGTTTCTCTTGGCTGTTAGGGCTATCTGCTTGTGATGCTATTGGGTGTCCTGCTCAGCTTCTGCTGAGCTGAAGCCACTGACTGACTCAGAATCCCCAGAGCTGCTCACTGGATTTGTCTCCCTCCTCACCATGTCCTGTAGGATCTGTTGTTATCTGAGATGTCCTAGAGCTCTACTTCCCTGGATAAGTGAAGTCATTGTGCTACTTCTGGCTCCTAGTGTTCCCACTGACAAGGGCTGAGGGGATGTTTAATTGACCCAGGCATCTTGCTGGCTGTCCCCAGTGCAGGCGCTTGGCTCCTGAGGAGGTGACCCAGCCAAGCTCAGGAAGCAATTCCAGCTGCCTGGGGGGGTTAATCCACTCTCCCTTGCAGGTGGGTTTAGCTTGTGGGGAGCAGAAATGTCCATCTCCTTGTCAGTAGGAGTAGCCAACAAGTATGGAATGTTACCTGTGTCTTACCCAGGCACCAGCAGCCGGAACATTAACCAGGTCTATGTGGGTGGCAGGAGAACCTACCCTTTTCCTTCAGTGCCATTTGATCTAGGGGGAGAAGCCAAGATCAGGCTCACTGGGTGGTTGGGTGACCTCCTGTCACAAACTTGGGAGTGATGGTTGGTTCTGGAGTCCCAGGAGCTCCTACTTACCCTGGTGTCACGTGTTGCTCAACCATTCGTTTTGCAGACCTGGAGCGGCAGCTGGAAGAACAGAAAAAACTTGCCAGGGACCAGAAGGCCAAGTCCCAAACCATCCAGAATGTGGTGCTGATGCCCATGAGTGCTCCCAAGCCCCCCAAGAGACCCCGTCTGCAGCGCCCAGCCTCCGCCACCATCCTCAGCCCCTCCACCCCCATCCAGCAGCCTCAGTTCACTGTCATCTCCCCCATTGCCATCGCGCCCGTTGGACAACAGTTCTCTGTTGGCAACATCCCGGTGGCAAACCTCAGCCAAGGCTCCAGCCCAGTGACTGTTCATACCTTGCCATCTGGCTCCCAGCTCTTCCGATATGCCACTGTGGTTTCATCCTCCAAGACCAGCTCCTCAGACACAGTCACCCTGCACCCGTCCTCCAGCCTGGCACTGCTGAGCTCAGCAGCCATGCAGGACAGCGGGGCCCTGGCCAATGTGGCGGCCATGGTCAACCCTGTGGAACTGGTGGCCATGGAGTCTGGCATCACTTCTACCATCCAAGCTGTGGAAGGCACCTCGGATGATGGGCAGACCATCATAGAGATCGACCCAGCGCCAGATCCTGAGGCAGACACAGATGAATCAGAGGGCAAAGCTGTGATCCTGGAGACAGAGCTGAGGACTGAAGAGAAAGCAGTGGGAGATGTGGAGGACCATCAGCACCAGGTCCATAATGTAGAGATTGTGGTCTTGGAAGACTAGTGGGGAAGGCAAGCATCAATTAGGGCAAGAATTGGGAATTTGTTTTATTTCAGGCTTTTTTGTTAAGCATCTTTTTCAGCCACCCCATTTATTACCATGGATATTTTCATTGTACTGTATATTGTATAAATATATGTAAAATTTTGTTTTTTAAAACAAAGATGGAGAAACATGTGAGACGTGGATAAGGCTCCATCTCTGTGGAGCACTGAACAATGCCACCTGTGGAAGGGTCAAGGAGAGACTGGATCTCTGCTGGACAACCCAACCAGGAGGAACTAGCCATGCCTCGGTGCTTCCGCTCCAGGGCTGCCCTGGCCCGAAGACTTTATTTGAGAGACAATGATGCTTGAGTGTGTATGTGGCTGAGAGGAAGGGTGATGGATTTGGGGTGGAACAGGTACCTCATTTGTATTTTTATTTTCCCTGGGGAGGGGAATTCTGTCAGACTCTTCACGGTCATGTCAGATGGAGTCCCTCAGATGGGATTTTTTTATTATTTTTCTTGCTTTGGGGAGGCCAACAGTACAATTAATTTACTGTCCATGTTCTCCTCCTCTACACAAATTGTTTTTATATCTCTATTTTTTTGTATTTCTTTGCTCTCTCCCTTGTCCAGATTTCCCAGCTGTAAAGCCCTGAGAACTTCTCTCAGGGTCTCTGTATCTCAGTCCCTCCTCTTCCCATGGCACTTTTCCCCCATCCCTTTCCCTGCCTGGCAAGGCTCGGTGCTGCAAACACCGCTTGAAGACTCTAAGATCACTTCAGCCTTTTGTGTAAGGCAAAACATACCAGCTCAAGCTCAAACCCAGATCCTCCCCCTTGCCTGCTCAGCACCACAGGGACCTTTCGGGGTGTACAAAGCATGTTGTGCTGTTGCTTTCCGAGAGAGCCGGATTTTGGATCAGGACAGTTTCTGTTTACACTGTGTGCTGAGGCTGCTCTGTGCTTGTCACTACTTGTTTGGTGGTTTTATTTTTGTATTTTTTTTCTTCTTTCTTCCTATAATCTCTTGGCAGGGTTAGAACTGGCACATTGCTGAAATACTGTGCACCCTGCTGTTTTCCCTCTTTCCCTCTTTCTTTTTCAGTGGCTGGAGATCCATTTGGGCTTTGCCATACTGGGAAAATGGAAGGGGGAAAGTACCGTGTGGCTTTAAAGCTACGGAGGTTTGGGAGGGCTGGGAGGGTGGGAGCTGCTTGGCTGGAAATATTAAGCAAAACAACAGCAAAGGAAACACACCTGGGGAGGGTGGGGGGAGGGGCAGGAAGATGTGTTTGGCTATTTTTTTGCATTAAAAGGAAAAACAGAATTAAGCTCCAATAGATTTTTTCATTGGAGAGATGAAAGGCAGTGCCTCCGTTGCCTTGGGGATAGCAGGGAATGAACAGGGATTCCTGAACCCGTTTGTGAGGGGTGATTGGTGCTGCTCTGATCTTGGCCTCTGGGAAGTTTTTCCTGGCTTAGGGTGGAGGTGGGAACTGTTGTGGGAGCGATATCCCATGCTCAGCCTGGAGAAGAGAAGGCTCTAGGGGGACCTCAGAGGCCTTTCCAATGCCTAAAGGGGCTCAAAGAGAGCTGGAGAGGAACTTTAGACAAGGGCCTGGGGGGACAGAACAAGGAGGAATGGCTTCCCACTGCCAGTGGGCAGGGCTAGATGGAGTTACGGGAAAGAAAGCATCCCTGTGATGGTGGGGAGGCCCTGGTAAAGGTTGCCCAGGGAAGCTGTGCCTCCCCCATCCCTGGAAGTATCCAAGGCCATGTTGGACAGGACTTGGAGCAGCCTGGGATAGTGGAAGGTGTCCCTGCCTATGGCAGGGAGTAGAACAAGATGAGCTTTCAGGTCTCTTCCAACCCAAACCACTCTGGGATTTTGTGGTTTTGGATCAGGGATCCGCCTCCTTCCATATCCAGCCACCTTCCCTCCATTCTTTGGCTTGTTCCTTGCAGGTAAGCCCCTTGATTGAAGGGGAATGGGGACATTTTGGGGACCCCCTTCTGCAATGCAGGCACACAGCAGATCCAGTCAGGGCCCTGCTGGAGCTGTTCCCATCTCTCGGCTGGGAAGGGGGGTGAATCTGGGCTCCCTGCTCTCTGTACACCCACCCAACACCCAGTTAGCTCCCTTGACCTGGGTGGGGTCCTGTAGGACTGTGATGTCCCCTGGGTCCTCCGCACCCTGGAGTGTTGGATTGGGGAACCTAAAATGTCGCGGTGCGACAGGATGAGGTTGGGCTGAGCCCGCCGCCAGGCCCCGAACTTGCCTTTTTTTTTTTTTTTTTTTGCCTTAAAACCTCATCAGGGCCGCCTGGCCCTTTAAGAGCTCTCCCACTTCCAGTCGAATGGGGGCGCTGCTCTTCCCTCTCCCCCCCCAATCCCCGGGTCCGGACCTCCGCCGTCCCGGCATGCACTACATACATACACACACGCATACACACACACACACACGCGCGCACACACAGCACACACACGCAGCACACACACACACGCACACAACCCCCCCTCTCCCAACCCCCCCCATTTCCCGCCATTGTGCCTGGGCGCGCGCGGTGCCGCGTGACCGGGCGGGGGGGAGCGCGTGGCGGCGGGCCCGGGCCATAGAGACGCGCGGCCGGGGAGGGTGGGGTAGGGATGGCGGGATAGAGCGTCCCCCCGCCCCGCTTCGCCGGCGGCCGCCCCAAGTCCGCCAGGGCCACCCCGAGCCGCCGGGCCCGGACAAAGCGCCGCTGCCTCCCGCTCAGCCCCGCCCCGCCTGCAGCCCCGCCGCGGAGCCATGTCGGCTAGCAGCCTCCTGGAGCAGGTAGGAGTCTCACCGCCAATACCAGGACGGCCCTGCCGGACGAGGCCGCGGCTCTGGGCCGGACAGAGGTTGCGCCCCGGGCCGGGCCGGGGGGCGACCGCGTCCTCACTCCTCTCCCATTGCAGGGCCGCGCTCCATTGTGATGCGGCCGGGCCGGGCCTGTTCCCGCAGGGCTGGACCCCGCCGGTCCGGATCTTTCCCCTCCCTGGGCCGTGTCTCCCCGGGCTTTGGCTTTTTCCGCCGCGACGGGTCTGTTTTACCCACGCCGCCTCTCTCCTCCCCTCACCAAGGGGTCCCCACGGGGGAGGTGGGGGGGGGGGGGGGGTGTGGGTGTCCACCCGAGGCGGGTCTGTTCCTCTGACTCACCGCTCTCCCTCTTTCTCTCCCCACGTCGCCGCTTTCGTGCCAGAGACCCAAGGGCCAAGGCAACAAAGGTGAGATCCCGCGGGGCCGGGCGGGCCCGGCTGGGAGCGGGAAGATCCCACCGCCGGGAGAGGGAGGGTCTCCTTAAACCCGCCGGGAGGGAAATAAACCCTGCGACCGGGCCTGGCTGCTGGGCTGGGGATAGTTTGCAGGTGATGTCTGTGCCGTGGGGAGGTGTCTGTATGCCGTGGGCTGAATGTGGTCTGTTAGCATTGGCAGAAGTACATTATATTTCCCGGATTTGTCTCGAAATACTTCAAGCTGATAGTAATGGGAGCTCCTTGCATAGGTTTTTCTAAAGTTACACTTCTCTTCTCAGTGCAAAACGGCTCTGTGCACCAGAAGGATGGGTTGAATGATGATGACTTTGAGCCCTACCTGAGTCCCCAGGCCCGCCCGGTGAGTACCTGCTGCAGGCAGCAAGGTTTCCTGCTCCTCCAAGAGAGGGGAGTTTGGCCTCCTTGTATGTTCCCCATCTCGACTGATTGCCTTATGTCCTATCCTACACCTGCTTTTCTGCTGGTACAAAGCATCAACTGCCCTTAGATTGTGGTGGGTGAAGTAAGAAGGTTTTTAACAACTTTTTGAGGCTGTGAGAACTTCCTAGAGTTGGTGTCCAGCTCTTTTTTTTAACATGACTTTCTCAAAGTTACCATTTCTTCTCTTTTAGTTTTAGTGTTGTGCCTGTGTTGGTCTCTGGTTCTTTACACTAGAGAAATGTGCTGAGTTGGGTTGTGAAGTTGCTTCACATGAGGCTGCTGCACTTCTGGAGAATCAGATCAACCTTCTTAACCTCTACACCAAGTCAACCGATGATGCCTGTGAGGGAGATTTCTCTGTTTTTCTTAAAAAAAAACCAAACCAAAAAACCAAACCAACCAACCAAACAAACAAACAAAAAAAAACACCAAAAAAAAAACCACACAAAGAAAACCAAACCGAGAGCCCACATGTGATAGAAGTGTTGAGACTTTCTTAGAACTTTGGTTATAAGTTGAGCCAGAGAGTTTTGGAATTTTGTGACCAGATCCTGGAAGTCAAACTTGCAGCTACTTTTCCTCTTCACTTTCTCTTAGAGTAACACCACTGTTAACTGGTGTTTGTTTTCCTTAATGAGCTGCAGGGGAGTGACACAGAACAGATGGAGTTCAGCTGATTAGATGTACAAGTGAGTACCATAGATAAACACTGGTATATAGCACTGGAGCAGTCAGTTTATTCTCTTGGCTTCTCTTTCCGGTTGTGATCAGTAAAAATAAGCTGTTCTGGTTTCCCCTTGCTGTATTTTTGCATATTTTTACTAGTCGGTACATTATTTTTTTCACGTAAACGTGATACAAGTTTCTGTCTCAGTTAAATTTTCAACAAGTATTTTCCTAGTTTGTGCTAAAGATCTGAGGATAAGTATTCTTTGTCTGTCAGCTGTTCATAGTCTTCAGAATTCAGCCTGTCCATCCAGACAAATCACTACATTCAGCCCCTTGAAAAGTTACAAGCCTAAATTCAGCCTTCATAGATTGAGAGAACATTATTGCTTTCTCAAGTCTTGAATGAAAGCAGCTACTTTCCTACTAGCTGTCATTTAATGCTGATTTTTTTCTGACTCAGCTATCAACATCCCTAATTCCCAGCTTCTTTCTGAATATGTATGTATTTCCTACAAACTGCAGTTTTATTTAAGTTTCCTGAAGACAATGAAGGTTACTGTAGTTTTGAAGCAACACAGTATTTTAGTCTATTTGGCATGTTTTGATGGAGTATTTCTGGATCTTTCATTTCTTTCGGTGTGTCGCAGGCTGATAAAAATTCATTTTTAAAATAAGGAAACGATTGGATATGCCCCAGGAGGCAGAAACCAAGACGGAGCAAGGTGAAACTACCCAGTTAACTTGGAATGGAACCTTTGAGTAATTCTCAGTTCCTTGTTGTGCTCTGTTGCTGGTCTATAGTCTATAAAATAGAGTCCAAAACCTCCAGAGCTTGGTCTGGAGGGAGGCAAAAAGTACACAGATATCCAAGGGTACACCTCTTTGCTGAAGATGGTGAAGGGAGTTAGAGAAACTGCTCTGAATAACTGAATTAAATGAGTTTTGGAATTGCTTCCTGGGCTCTCCACACACCTCTGAGGTAACCATGTTGTAAAGTTTCACTGCTCCTTATTCCCTACCTCTTTCAGGTCTGACTGTTACTTGTCAGTTCCCATGAGGTTACTGTGTATTTTAAGGCTCAGATACACAGTAAATTATTTTTTCAACCCTTTTAAAACCAAAAGCTCAACAGCAAGGCTCACTCAGAACCCTGGTTCTGGTCTGAGGTGAAGAGGAACAGTGAATTTGAGGAAATAACTGTGTGAAGAGTCTTAGTCATAGAGAGAATGAGAAGCTGGTGGACTTTTATTTGCATGGTAATCAGCAAGCGTGTCAGTTTTCCAAGCGGAGGGGAGCAGAGTGAGGTGCTGTGTTTGATAACAAAGCAATGTTGGAGACATTCCGGTGGAGAACAGCAGTGACTGTCCAAATCTGCTCTGAGCTGCCTGTGCTCAACTCTTGAACTGCTCTGCTCCCTCCCTTCTGTATGTAGCTGTTTAGTACTCCACAGGTCATAGCTTAATACACCCTGTGTTAGATATTTCAAAGCTGAACATAACTGACAAGTTGGAAAACATTGTGAGGTGACAAGAGGAAATATTTTTATCTGATAGTGATATGGTTTGAGTGCTCCTGTGGAGAGAAAATGGCTTTGCCTTGGGTTTAGGGATGGGCTGGCAAATTCCTATTTCTTTAAAGCTGAGTTCAGGAGAAAAAATGTTACTCTTTACTCTTGTCATTGAGGCAGTTAACTTGTGAAGTGACTTTGCTGGCTCAAAATAGTAATAGGAAGTATTAAGTTTCATTTGTCTTACAAGTTAGTGTCAGAGTTGATGCTTTTGGACATAACTGAGTCCTGCATTTAGCCGGATTGGGTTCCTCAGTTAGTAAAACCCTGGATGAGAGTGAGGTTTTTTTACTAAATTTGCTTTTGGGAGACCTTTGTGAAAACAAAGGTTGAAGAGAGCATCTCTGAGTTTCCAGGCAGTATCACAGAAACCTTGTCTCTAAACACATGGTGTTAAATAATTCCTATTAATTTCTGTAAAACTGGGGCTTAGTTAGCCCCAAACATGTTGCTCTCCTGTAAGTAGAAGGTAGAGTGGCAAACCAGCTATTTCTGGAGGGTGCCAGAGCCATCTTGAGAGTCTCCCTGGATTTCAGTGTGGCGTAAAGTCCTCTGGGAGCTGTGCTTGGCACGTGAATGCATGATTCAACAAAAAATGGAGCAGAGCCTGCTGCAAGCCAAGCTTTTAGCAGAGAACTGAGCATGCCTTTGATCTCGTCTGCACTGGGCTGGTGTGTTAGGGGCTGGGCAGCATGAGACTGCTTCTCACAGGTTCAAATTACTCAGGGTAATGTCCATTAGCAGGACTGAAACCACTCCCCAGAGGGGACCTGGGTTTGAATGGGACATGACAGATGTTTTTCATGTAAGCAAATCTTAGGGATGTCTGAGACTTTCCTAATTGTCAAATTATGCATTTGGTTTTTTGTAACCTGAAGGCTACTTGGATGTTAAAAGGGAGATCAAGGCATGGAGCTGTTTTTTTTTTCCTCTCTGGATTTGAAACCTGCTGTCACTGTGCTGTAGAAGGCTTCTACTGATTACTTCCCATTTTCAGGAAATTTTCAGTGTGTGCCCACAACACTGGAGAAGTTTGTGTTTTGAGGAATAGGCCTTAAATCCCTGTTTGTCTGCAATTTCGTGGAATATTGTGAAGTATGGAACTTCAAATTGTTGGAATAAAGCTGTTTTTGCAGCTAATAAGTTTAAGGAAAGCAATCAGGAACACCTTTGATTTCCAGTGTGTTTCCACTGGGTAATTTTCTTTCTTATTCCCCTTCTCTCTGCCTTGTTTCCCCAAATCCTCCCTGGAACACCCTAATAAGGGTTAAGGATGTTATATAAGCAAGAAAAACCCTTGTTGGAAGTAGCTACTAACAGAAGATGTTATTTGTATGCAAGATACTGGATTTTAAAGCCCGAGCAGGAGCACTGGGGCTTCCCGGTGTCCAGTCCCACACCGTATGTCAAGACCACTGCACACTCCCCTCTTGGCATGGGAGGCTTTGTCTTTGACCTTTCTTAGCCTTTGTCTTTAACCTTTCTGGCAATGGAACAGATTTTAGAGCCCTTCTAACAAAGGACCAGTTCAAGGCTGGGCCTGTTTATCTGCCCAGCCCTAAGGTAGGGAGGAGTGGGGCATGGGAAGTCTAAGCTGCCTTTATTCCTGGTCCCTTAAAATTGGTTCAACTCCTAACTATTCAGTGCTTATGTTTTTGTGGTTTTCTTTCAGAATAATGCATACACTGCAATGTCTGATTCCTACTTACCAAGCTACTTCAGTCCCTCCATTGGATTCTCCTACTCTTTAGGCGAAGCTGCCTGGTCCACAGGGGGAGACCCCCCCATGCCCTACCTGACCTCGTATGGACAGCTGAGCAACGGGGAGCCTCACTTCCTCCCTGATGCCATGTTTGGGCAGCCAGGGGCGCTTGGCAGCACTCCGTTCCTCGGGCAGCACGGCTTTAACTTCTTTCCAAGCGGGATTGACTTTTCGGCTTGGGGGAATAACAGTTCTCAGGGACAATCCACTCAAAGCTCTGGCTACAGCAGCAACTATGCCTATGCTCCCAGCTCACTGGGAGGGGCCATGATCGATGGGCAGTCGGCCTTTCCCAGCGAGAGTCTGAACAAGGCTCCTGGCATGAACACCATCGACCAGGGCATGGCAGCCCTCAAGCTTGGTGGCACAGATGTGGCAAGCAGTGTCCCAAAAGTCGTTGGCTCCGCCGTGGGGAGTGGATCTATCACCAGTAATATTGTGACATCAAACAGTTTGCCTCCAGTAACAATTGCACCACCAAAGCCGACCTCATGGGCTGACATTGCCAGCAAACCTGCGAAGCAGCAGCCCAAGCTGAAGACCAAGAATGGCATTGCAGGGTCGAGTCTTCCACCACCTCCCATAAAACATAACATGGATATTGGAACTTGGGATAACAAAGGGCCAGTGGCAAAAGCTTCATCACAGGCCTTGGTCCAGAATCTCGCTCAACAGCCAGCGCAGGTGTCTCTGCAGCCCATGGGCCAGCAGATCAATAGTAGCCCACCGCTGACCCAGGCTCCGGGTGGGCAGCAGCCGCAGGCGCTGCCAGCACCAGCCCCGCTGCCTGTGCCACCAGCACAGCCCACCCGCTGGGTTGCCCCTCGGAATCGTGGCAACGGCTTCAGCCAGAATGGAGTGGATGGTAACGGAGTGGGACAGGCTCAGGCCAGTTCTGGTTCTCCTTCAGAGCCACACCCAGTCTTGGAGAAGTTGAGATCTGTCAACAACTACAACCCCAAGGATTTTGACTGGAACCCAAAGCATGGGCGGGTTTTCATCATTAAGAGTTACTCTGAGGACGATATCCACCGTTCCATTAAATACAACATCTGGTGCAGTACGGAGCATGGCAACAAGAGACTGGATGCAGCCTATCGCTCCATGAATGGGAAGGGCCCTGTATACTTACTGTTCAGTGTCAACGGTAGTGGTCACTTCTGCGGCGTAGCAGAAATGAAATCTGCTGTGGACTATAACACCTGTGCAGGTGTGTGGTCCCAGGACAAATGGAAGGGACGTTTTGATGTCAGGTGGATTTTTGTGAAGGACGTTCCCAACAGCCAGCTGCGACACATCCGCCTAGAGAACAACGAGAATAAACCAGTGACCAACTCCAGGGACACTCAGGAGGTGCCTCTGGAAAAGGCTAAGCAGGTGTTGAAAATCATTGCCACCTACAAGCACACCACCTCCATCTTTGATGACTTCTCACACTATGAGAAACGCCAAGAGGAGGAGGAAAATGTTAAAAAGGTAACGCACTTGTGTGTCTCATCTGAGTGGGACAAGAGGTGGTGGGGGCTGCCTTCCACTGGACAAACTGGGGGGTGTGAAGGGGTGGACTTGTGGGCATTAGCCTGCTTTTTGGCAATCTGCCTCCTTGTACCTGGAACCCACACCAAAATAGTAGCCCCTCTTTGTGGGGGAGTATGTCCAGAGAAGGTGATTAGAGGGATGGAGCACTTCTCCTGTGTGGGAAGGCTGAGAAAATTGGGATTGTTCAGCCAGGAAAAGAGAAGGCTTTGGAGTGACCTAATTGTGGCCTTTTAGTGCCTGACAGGAGCCCACAGGAAAGATGGAAGGAGACTATTTACAAGGGCCTGGAGAGACAGGACAAGGGGGAATGGCTTTAAATTGAGAGAATAGGTTTTGATTGGATATTAGGAGAAAATTGTTCCCTGTGAGGGTGGTGAGGCACAGATTGCCAGAGAAGCTGTGGCTGCCCCATCCCTGAAAGTCCAAGGCCAGGTTTGATGGGGTTTGGAGCTGCCTGGTCTAGTGGACAGTGTTTCTGCCCATTGCAGTTTATTAGAATTAGATGATCTTTAAGATCCTTTCCAATCCGAACCATTACATGATTCTATGAAATGGGTGCCAGCAATTGGCAGAGCAGGGTGAGGAGCCTTGCCCAGGCCCTGCCTGCAGTTGTCTGTGTGTTGGTTATGCTGAGTCTCAGCCTTCGCTGAGTGCTGTGATGTAAACAAAATGTATTTCTGTGCCATTATCGGCTCCTGGATCAGAGCACTTTGAAGTTGGAGACCTTCAGGGCATTTGGGAAATTGTTAGAAACCAGAGCCAGGTCTTAGAACGGCTGCTAATCCACCCCCTGGCCACAGTGGGGTCAGCATGACAGATGTCTCCCTCTACTTGTAAAACCTCCAGGAACAGCAGTTCCCATTCCTCTCTAGCAATCTATCCCTCTCCTTAATTATCCTTCCTGTAAGGAGGCTTTGTCTAATTCCCAACCTAAATCTCCCTTACTGCGATTGAAGTGCATGACTGCTTGTCCTGTGGACACGGTTGTTGTGTTCCTTGTTGCTCTGTTTGGGGCCATGGTGGGCTGTCATCTGCACGGCACTGCCAGCAGTGTGGCACATGAGCTGAGCTCACAACTTGCCTTACAGCTGCTCTCAAATCCTCCTGTCATCATCTATTCCTTAAAGATGCATTAATTGAAAATCCTACCCCAAATTCAGAAACCACTGGGCTTTGAATCTTACTTGGGTTCAGCTGTAGTAAAGTCACCTGGGGTTGCCCTTCCCCTCGGTGTGGGTCTGGCTTACGTTTGAACAAAATGATAATTATAAAATTAGCATTAGCACAGCTGGCTGGGAGTTTGCCAAGTTTCCTGATTATGTCTTTAGTTTGAGCAATGGGGAATTTTTAACCCAAGACTTGAAGAACAGAATGAGGAGCTGCAGCTGCTCACTATGGCAGTGAATGCAGTTTTTAATTTTTTATATATATTTTACATGGAGCATCGTATAAATAAAAACACTTAAGCACAAAGGTGGTCATTTGCAGTGCTTGGAGAAGGTCTATAAGGGAGGAATTATAAATAGCAAGGTGTGAAGGTGTAAACTGGTATTTAGTGAGGACCTGATTGTTTTGTATGATTTCACCTCCTAGAATTGTTTTACTCGTTACCCAGCTTTTATCTTCCCTGTGAGGGTGGTGAGGCTCTGGCACAGGTTGGCCCTGAGAAGCTGTGGCTGCCCCATCCATGGAAGCGTTCAAGGCCAGGCTGGATGGGGCTGGGAGCAACCTAGTTGAGTGGAAGGTGTGCGTGCCCATGGCAGGGGGTGGAGCAGGATCATCTGTAAAGTTCTTTACAGCCTAAATTATGATGGGATTCTGTGATATCCTTGAGACCTGACTTCAGGGAGCAACAGTTAGCATTGTTAGTCAGGCACAGTGGGAGAATGAAGGCAAAGGCAGAAAATGCTCCTTAAGGACAGGGGATGGATGAATGGATGGATGGTGAAAAGAGTTCATATTAAGTACAGGTAAGCAGAGGGAGAAGGAAAAGAGAGGGGAAGGCTTTGGGAAAAGCAGACGGAATAACGGGCTCTTCTGGAAAGCTGCTGTGTAAATTCTGAAAATCAGGAATATAGTTGAAATGAGACTTAGTCGTTTTCTTAAAGCTGTAAACCATCTTTATTCATCTTCCCAGTTGCATTATGAAATCTCCTCCCCTTGCTTCCTTCTTGAGATGTGCTGGTGTGGATAGTTGAAAGCTGCAGCAATAATCTGAGTGCCAGCGCTGGCTTTCTCAACCATATTCTAGTGGATGCAGCAGCAATTGATTAGGAAAGTGCTCTTTCTCTGCAAAGGAGCTTAGTCATAGGTCTTTGGAATTCACAGAGGAGAAGGGAGTTTGTGTAAACACAGTTGGTGTTTGCTCTTTGCTATTTACTCACCCGGTGTCTCATGCTCCGGGCCCCTGTAACATCCGGCATGGACGAGGTGACTCTCTGATCCTTGGTCATTCTTGCAGTAACAATTTGACTTCCTCAGTCACTCCCTGACACAGACAGGAATGTGGTTTAAGGTTTCTGTAACTTCTCTTTCATGGCTTCATTGAGGACCAGTTATTTTTGCTGAAGGAGGGTTTTCTTTTTTCTTGGAGTAATTCCTACCGTGGGACTAGAGGTGCCAAAAAGCTCAAACCGTGTTCTGTCTGCTTGAAGCATCTCAAGTAATCACCTGAATTAAAAAAAATTATATGAAGAACCACAGTTGAAGCACTGGAACGTTAAAGCGCTGCTCTGCCAGCTTTTTGTACTGCTTTGTGCTGGGGAAAATCCCATTGTTTCCAGCTCTTTTATCTCTCCCACCATGTGAGATGTTGATGCTCTGCAGTTGTGTTCCTTGAAGCTTAATGTTTCAAGGTTTGGCTTGTTTCAAACTTCTCCCAAGCTGAAATTGTTTCACTTGGATTCACCTTGCCCAAATCTTAGTCTCTTAGTTTGATTCCTCCTTGCTGTCTGAGCAGATGGATGATCTCTTGCGGAAGTCTGGGAACTCGTGAATATTCTTTTACACTTCTCAATGTTAGTAATTTCTTCAGAATCCCCTAAAAATGTATAGTATTTATGCTGTTTCCATTGCCCAGTGAAGGGAGAGGAGTGGGTATTTAGTTCAGTGTTGAAAAACACTGAAATAATCCTCTTTCTTTTCCTTTTCTGTTGCCTGTGCCCATCCTGTTCCTCTAAAGCTAATCCTGATTCCTTTTGTGTTGCTTTGCTCTACTGATCCAGTTTTTAAAAAGGTTTGAATATTCTCCTGACCCAAAATGGTGGAGCTGACTCGCAGTGCAATTCTGCCCAGAGCAGTCTTGAAACCCAGAACCGCTGCTTTTATTGGAGAGCTAGTCACTGACTTCCATGTAAGAATTATTTTATCTTTGCTTTAACAACCAAAACAACAACAGAAATCTCTGCCCCATGGTCATGCACTTGGATTTCTAGGAATGCTGCAGTAACCTTGGTGTAAAGATCTTCCATAATGATCTGCTTGGTGTGAAAGGTTGACAGCTTGTGTTTTGTGGAAACACTGTCAGTGGGAACTCTAAGGGAAGTTTATTTCGGTTCTTTCTGCCTCCCCAGGCTTGAGATATTTGGCTACTCACACATTCCAGGAAGTTTAGGAAGACTATCTCGTGAAAACCAGTCCTGTAGAGTGCTTAGTGGTCAGGTTTGCAGCTGAGAAGAGACAATTTTTACTGGGATTTGAGTGACTTTGAGTCAAGCTGAGCTGTGCAGAGTGGGGAGGGCTTTGATGGGGTTTGTCGTGCTGAGGATCAGCCTCAAAGCTCAAAGGTGGGACTGGCCAGATTGGATCTGTTATTTCTAGGATTGTGCTGCTTTGCGCCTCAGCTGATGCTGTCTGCTGGTTAAAGGAGTATTAATATGCCTCCTTGGAACACGTGATTTAAGGGAAAACTGAGGGGTGTTGTATGAGCCTGTTTGAAATGAACAGGCTATTTCACAGTCACTGGAATACATGAATGCTTTCTGAAGGATTTTACAAAGCTCTTTTTTTTTCTTCCCAATTTGTAATCTCAGAGGGGAGGAGGGAGAATATTCCTTATAGGGTGAACCAGCACTCTTTCCTCCTGCTGTTAGAGTTGTCCTGGAGAATGCTGCACTTGCTTTGGCTTTACCATATTCCACAGGACAGTATTTCTGACTAGAAGATTCAATTCCTGGATATTCTATATCCACACAAAGCCAACTGTTTTCTGTGGCAGCAAGGGAACACTCCTTCCACTCACACAGTTCCTTTCATTCAGTAATCCCAGGGCTATTTGCTGTTTTCTGCTCCAGATCCTGGCCATAGTGAAATTAATTGATTGATGCACCGAGACAGAATTTCCGCTGTGCTGTTCAGCAATGCACATGGTTTCAGTTTATTTCCAGGCTGTTTAAATCCCATGGGACTGTGTCCATGCTTGTATATTTGCCCAGAAATGGAGGAAGCAAACTATCCTGCTTATACCAGTGGCTTGGCACTGGCTGTTTGTAAGGAATACTTTTGTGCTTATGATATTTTTAAGCCAGCCCTTAACACTCAGATTTTTGCTTGTTTTCCAGCTGTGTCTAAAGATAGGAGAAAACTGGAGGGAAGACTTAGATCTGTCTGATGCTCTAATCCATGGTTTCTGCTGTGAGACAGGGAGCAGTGTTTCCCCATCCCTAAAACAGGAGCTGGGAGCCTTTTCACTGTGACTGAAGTTGAATCAGAACAGTGGAAGAGCAAACCACTTGCACTTGCCTTGTAGTCCTTTCTCTCCTATTAGTATTGTTTTATAAGTCTTTAAAATAATATTTGATTGTAAGGTTTGTTAATATTACAAAATAATATTTGAAGTTGATTTGTTGACATTGGTTTGAGGGCCTGTTGATAACCCACAACAGATGCACTGCTTAAATTTTTTCAATTGTTTTATCCCTGTCCGTGGCAGAGGGTTGGAATTAGAAGATTTATAAGGTCCTTTCCATCCCAGGCCATTCTAGGATTCAAGGACTGGAATTGGTGTTGTGCCAGCCAGGGAGTGCAGGCCATCTGCAATGGGGTTTTGCACCTCTTAGAGGTATGGCCTTGAGCAGAGGGAGTTTATTCCACGTCCTGTTCTTGTGAACTTGTTCCCAAACATACTTCTTGCCCTCAGTGTGGAAAAAGGTTCATGTCCCCCTACTCCAGGTTGTTTTGGCTAGATGATTTCAGCTCTGAGATGCAGAATACCCTGAACAAATTTTTCTTATAAATATCTTAATTGAATTAATTATGAACATATTAATGACTTCAAATTAATGTCTCAAAAAAACAACAACTTTTTTTTTTTTCCCCCTTTAGCAGATGAATTAAAATGGGAGAATGACCTTAAACTGAAGTAGGGTAGATTTAGATTAGATATTAGGGAGAAATTAATTTCTGTAATGGTATTGAGGTCATGGCAGGGGTTGCCCAGAGAAGCTGTGGCTGCCCCTGGATCCCTGCAAGTGTCCAAGGCTAGGTTGGACAGACTTGGAGCTGCCTGGTCTAATGGAAGGTTGTCTCTCTCCATGGCAGGGACTGGAATGGGGTGGGCTTTCGAGTCCCTTCCAACCCAAACCAGTCTATGGTTCTGTGATAAATTGTATGTTTATGGCTGGCAAATGCCCTAGAAACACTGTGGAGGACTTGGAATCACAAAGGAGTGTGTAAGCTGTAAGCAGTAGGGGTTGCTTTGTTTTTTTATCTCTTATTTTTTCCTCCAAGCATTCTGGATAACTTGCTGGCACTGAGGTTAAAAGCTACTAGCACAGGTATGTGTTTCAGGTTATGTTATTAACAGCTGCTCCCCCAGAAAAAAGTACTTGTCTTCCAAGCAAAACTCTTTGCTGGCGGTTTCATTCAGTGAAACCCCCAGGGCAGGGTCTGGTTCAGCTCCTGGAATTTTTCCCCAGTGCAGAAGTACAGTGGGTCACAAGGAATTGCTGAAAACCGATTAGGATCCCAAAAAAACAGTTGAAGCGCATTCATAGGTGGGCAGTCCATCAAGAACAGCTCCATGCACAGTGTTCCTTCCTTGTTCCTACTGGAACTGTAATTCTGCACCAGCTTTTTGCCTGAAGGAACCTGCTTTCTTCTTTTATGTCTCAGGTTCCTGAAGCTCCTTGTTTTGTGCTGTATAGTCATTCTCACTGCAATTAGTCTTCTCATTTTCCTGCATGTTCTGGTTTGTACCTGGTAATAATTGTGCTGTCTTATGGCTTTATGAGTTAATAACTCATTCCTTAGTGGTGCAAGCCACTGGAGGCTTGGCAGCCATAACAGTGCCAGCACCCTGCTCTACCACAGCAGTTCCTAGGGAAGTCCCTGTTAAACGAGGATGGTCATTACCCAAACTGATGGCTGGGGTAGGGACTTGTTTGTAGCTCCTTCCAGTGACTAGTGCCCACTATGAGCCTTTTTAATAGACATATAAATCATATAACAATGTGTTTGAGCATTTAATAATGAAGCATTTGGGGTTTGTGCGAGAACTTGGAAATTTCTGGTTCTTTATAATTAGCTTTTTTTTTTTTTTTCTTAAAAGCACAGTGCTGAGCTGCTTTTTTTGTGTGGTTAACTGCAGAGCTATTGTAATGTAATCCCAGTTTGGTAGACTTGGATAGAATCAACCTAAAACTCTCGTCTTTTGTTTCTAATCTTGGGGGGAAAGGACTCTTTAGTTTCCACACTCTTTAGTTTCCTTCTCTCTATCTGTGTACAGTAGGGGAAAGCTCTGCTCTCTCCATCTCAGCTCTGTTATTTGTGGTACCATTCTGTAAAATACCTTCAGGGAATTTCCCATCATCATCTCAAAATTAAGGAAATCGAGAAGCCCTGATCATCAACCTTTTGGCTGTTGCAGCCTGATTTGGAATTCAGCTGATTCCAGAGCCATGTTCTTGGTACACTTAGAGGAGGGAAAAAAAAAAAAAAAAAAAAAAAAGAAATACAAAACTCCTTCAGTGAATGTGGCTTTGTGTTCCCTTTCAAGTGGCTGTAAAATGACGGGACATTCTATAGGGAGTGTTGGCTCTTTTACTTGAGTTTGTGAATTCAGCTCTTCATGGATGACAGAAGCAGGCAAATAGATCTCCTCTTGTCCTCTCAATACAGAATGTTGTGGTGTGTTTTTCTCGTAGCATGAAGTGTCTCTTGTCTTATTTGGGATGGAGGTGGTGTTTAAGCCTCAAATACCAGTACAGCTGCGGTGGGTCAGATCAAAGTCTGTCAGTGCGTCTCACGTGGCTGTAGGAGCTGCACATCTGCTGGGCACAGAGAGAGATATTGCTTGGGTATCCCTGCTCTCTGTTTTCCAGTTATGTGCAGCTGGCAATAACACAGTTGAGAGCAAACACCTGTGAGGGCAGTACAGGCACGTATCCATCTCTGAAGGTTTTTCTTCCCTTGAACAATATGTGGCTTTGGAATTTACATAACCCCGAGGATGTATCTTTGTCTTTATCAGTTCATTGTTTTTCTGTCCAAGATCTCTCCTTGAGCATCCACAGGATCTCCAGTTCTTCAGCTAAATTGTGTTGTGTGGGGAAATGTGTCCTGTTGGTCTGCTTTGAGTCTGCCTCATGATTCCCCCTTGTTGTTGTGAGAAAAGGTGGCAAGCAATTATTTCACTGTCTCTCTAAGCCTACTCTTCCTTTCCAGTCATCTATCTTCCAGTAGCCTGGAGAGTTAGAGCACAGTAACTCTGCAGATGGAAATGACTCTGTGCCTTGCTCACCCATTTTCATTTGACCCTTTTCCAGTTCTGCTCCATGACTGTGGAGGTGGAGAGGAGCAGAGCTACGCTCTGCTCAGAACAGATCCTTTCTGGGTTTGTATAACAGCACAGTGGTATGTTCTGGTTAGGGTGATATTTACTTTTTTTCAGGGTAGGCAATTTCCTGGAGTTACAGATCATGTTTCCAATGGTTAGTGGTCAGTTTGGAACCTGTAATCTTGAAATAAGGGTAGTGATTCTCTGCACACGCATAGTTTAATTTTTCTCAACCAGGTAGACCAAGTGTCCTGTAAAGTTCAGCAGCTTTTTCTCACAGTCATCCACCTAGTCAACTGTTGTTTTTATTACCCTGAATTGCTTAATATTATCAGTGAACTTGGTCACTATTATTCACTCCTCTTTCTAGATGTTTTATGAATCTATGTAGCCACAAATTCCACTGAAGCTCTGTGGGTTTTCAGTCCTTGGCATTACACCTGCATGGTGTGACAGAGGGCACTGCCAAGGCTTTAACTCTACAGCAGTGAAGATTTTGAAATACTAAAGTGGAGTTCCTTCCTTTTCTAAAGAGTTTTGTGGCACTCATTGTAAGACTTCTTGCCTGAGTGCTGGCTTAAGGTAACCAAACTAATGAAATGCATTTCCCTTGTAGTGATGGGGAAGAATAAATAACTCTCTGGTTGTTGAAGACCAGAATTTTCTTTCTTCCTAATGACTGGAAAGGACTTGTGTTATTTTGCTTGTGCTCCAAAGTCAGCCAGTCCAGTTCCAGGCTGTGTTGTGAGCCCAGTTGTCTTCCCACGGAAGGCTACTGGGAATCCTCCCAGCTTGCTCTGTCTCCTTTGCTCAAATATTCATGCATGGTCGCAGCTTTTTACCATTCTGTTTTGTGCCCTGTGGGACAAGAGTCCCTATGTGAGAGTAATTATAAATGTTTATGGGAATTGGGCTTTATTCAGGCAATTAAATGTGATGTTTAAGCAAGAGGAGATTTGTTCTTTGCAATTGATTGCATCAGTTTCAAAAGGTGCCTGGAAAAAATCTGGGTAACAGCAGTGTGCCTGAGGATATCCAGTAGCTCAGACCACCTTGTGTGAACCCTCCTGTAGAGGAAAAGCCTTGGCTGTCTTCATGCCCTTCTTGTCCCAGGCTGGCTGCTCTGACATGGAAATTAGGTGTCCAAGGCCGTATGTCTCTTCTTGGCTCCTGCTTGTCCAGTGATGGGAGTTTGCCCTGTTTAGGGTTCTGTGGATATTTGGGTTTGTTCTGTTAGATTTTGATCTGTAGAAGAAAAGGCCTGTCCTGCTATGACAAAGAATCACTTTTATTTGCATTATTTCCTGTCTCCCTTTATGCTGAGCCTCATTAAATGAATGGGAGGTAGGATGGAGGTGTCAGGCTATAACCAGATCACTACCTGATTTTTTTATTCCCTTTTCTAGACTAGGATGTAGCTTTTTTTGTAACCCTGATGGCTTTCTAATGCTGAAAACCGGAAAAGTCATGTTTCGTTTGTAAATACTGGGACTTGAGACTGCTTGTGGAGCATAATATATAAGTGATGCATCATCCATCATTTGTGCTGTGTCCCTTGAGCAGATCCTGCTGGAAGGACCAATAGCTACAGTAACTCCTGATTTTTAAGGCAATGATCTAAGATGTCTGCCTTGGAGACACAGGCACATGGCAATCCCTCTGGGTTGCTTGTCTGGGATTGCATCAAACAGTAAAGTGCAACACCACAGGCTGAGTGGGGCTGTTGAGGTGCTTGATCCAGTGAGAGTGTGTGTGTCTGTATACCAAGGGCAGGGTTTGATTACAGGCTCTCCAGGGAATGGTCATGGGCTCCAAGGCTGCCAGAGCTCCAGAAGCATTTGGACAACACTCTGACACAGGGTGGGATTGTTGGGATATCCTGTGCAGAGCCAAGAGCTGGACTTGATCCTTGTGGGTCCAGCATAGGATTTTCTGATGGGGTGTCTCAACCTTTTGGCTAATGACACTGGGAGTTCCAATGCTCCAATGAAAGAATTTCCTGCTGTTTTCTCTGTGGGCAGGCACTGGGCAAGTGATGTCTTTTGGTTGGAGGACCTTCTAATGCTGAACTGATACTGTGCCTGGCCTGCCCAAGGACTTTGGGCTGTGCTGCAGCTCAGGCAGATTCCAACAAACTAGGGTTTGTGTGCTGCACAGCTGGGAACTGTGCCCTGGCTTCTTTTCTTTGTCTTAGTCTGCTATTTCCCTATTGGTGATGTGGAAATAAAATCCCTAACCTTTGCCGGGAGTGTTGATGCTGAACCTTAGTTATCAATCGAGGTAAGAGCCTCTGAACAAATGGGCAGCATTGTCTTTCATTGTCATTTTGTCAGGTACAAACACTTGAGCCTTTTGTTGTTGGTTCCCATGCGGTGTGAATATATAAGGTGATCTCTTATAACGGGTGATCTCTTGATAACAGTTGCTGTTATCAGGATCTGGCTTGTAGCATGGCTGCAGCCCCTAGGGACAGCAGTGACAGGACTGAAGTTGCTTTCAGTGGTATGATCACAGAGGGCTTCTGTTTGCATATTTTCCCTGTGTGAGCTTGCACACTTGCCCTTGGTGTCAGCACAGGATTTGAGCCATGGCGCATATCAGCTATTCCTATGCCATGCTGCTCTTGCCGTTCCTGTTCCTGAGGGGTTTGGTGGATGGGGATGAGTCTGAGCAGGTGTCTTTCTTGCTTCTCCCATATGGATCAATAAGATGCAACCCAAGTTCGATGAAAGTGCAGCCAAAGGGCATAAAACACTTCCTGATGGAATCTCTTTGCTCTCCAAGAATCGTATCCCAGAGCAAAGCCCAGTGTGTGTGCGCATAGATGCTGCTCTTCCTTCCAGGGCTGCCACATAGCTGAGTGCCCTGTGACTTACACTGTTCCACAGCCTGTGGATTCAGATGAGGATGAGTCAGGAAGGACAAATGTTCTCAATGTGTTTGAGCCTTGCTTTGTGTTCTGGTAGATCTGGCTGGTGGTTGAATGCTCACTGTAACATTCCAAGGACCAAGATGTCTTGGATATTTCTGCTTCACTCAGATGAGACCTTACATGCATCCAGCTCTGTGGATTCCAGCATCACAAAAATACGGAGCTGCTGGAGCAAGTCCAAAGGAGGCCATAGAGATGCTCCAAGGGTTGGAGCCAGGCTGAGAGAGCTGGGGGTGTTCACCTGGAGAAGAGAAGGCTCCAGGGGGTCCTCAGAAGTTCTTCTAATGCCTAAAGGGGCTCCAGGAGAGCTGGAGAGGAACTTTGGACAGGGGATGGAGGGGCAGGACAGAGGGAATGGCTTTCCACTGCCAGAAGGCAGGGTTAGATGGGATATTAGGAAGGGATTGTTTCTTGGGAGGGTGGTAAGACTGGCACAGGGTGCTCAGAGAAGCTGTGGCTGCCTCATCCCTGTAACCATTCAAGGCCAGGTTGGACAGGGCCTGGAAGAACCTGGTGTAGTGGAAACTATGGCAAGATGAGATTTCAGCTCTCTTACAACCCAAACCAGTTGGATTCTGTGGTTTAGGATCAGGAATCCATCTCCTTCCATATCCAGCCACCTTCCCTTCGTTCTCATCTGGCTTGCTTCTTGCAGGTAGCCCCTTGCTTGAAGGGGAAAGGGGACCTTTTGGGGACTCCCTTCCCCAATCCCAGTTTACAGCAGGTCTGAAGTGAAGATACTCACTTTGGTCCCCTCTCTAGCTCGGTGACATGGGGGACATCTGCTCTAGCCTCTGTTCTGACATATTGGTATTTAAGGGGGGATTTTCCCTGGCTCCTTATTAGCTGCATGCAGGCCTTGGGAACAGCATTACCTTCTCCATGGGAAGAGGAGATTGATTGGGCTCCAGTTGCTCAGCTAATAGGGTGATCTGTACAGCAGGTCCCTGGGACACTGGCCCTGGAGATGATTGAACATGGCAGCCAGCTTATCCCATGTCTGCATTTGAAAAGTTGTGACATTAGCTCAGGCAGTTGCAGCTGCTTCCCAAAGGGATGTGTGACATTGCCATCTGTCCATTTGTAACATAACATGCTGGCTGCTGAGCCAGGAACAGGGCTTGGCACCTTCCTTTGGATTTGTGGCTCTCCCTGCAGTACTTGTTGTCCTCCATGTTCAGGCCGGGCCCTGCTTCCCACCCTGGCAGTTGAATTTTGCTGTGGTGCAGCGGGTTTTTTTGGCAATGAAAGCACCTGCAACAAACTTGGGCAGAGTTACAGGAAAAGAGGGGAATTAAATTGACTTATGTTGGGTAACTGTTCTTGATGAGATCATGTGCCTTGGTCTGATCCCTGTCCCCAGAAAACAGCAGAGGATCACACTGGCCTTGCTTTGCATCCTGCAGAGGAATTGGAGGTGAAGCCTCCTTGGGTGTGTGGCTGAGAGGCCAAAGCCAGTGGTAGTGTTCTGAGCTGCAGGCCAGGCCTCCCTTTTTCGGAAAGTTTCTAAGGATGGATGACTGCACCTGTTGTCTCAGGATTGAAGCTGTTTGGGAATGGGCTCTTCCTGGATTTAGCAGTGGCAAAGGATGGTGTTTCCTGCAGCAGTCTGTGTGCTTGTGGCAGAGGTTTTGTGAGCTGCCAGGATTGGGAAGGTGCCTCTCATCACTAGGTTCGCATGGGACCGTGGGAAGCAGGCAGGGGACTCTGTTGCTGTCCTTATTTCAGGGGATGCAATTCTAGGCACAGCAGCTGACACACAGGAAAACATTCTGAGCTGAACCAAAGCACCAGGTTTAGAGCCCTGACAGCATCTCTTTGAGTGAAGAGGGAAAACCTGCTATACCTGTGGGTACCTGCTGCAGGCATGGCTTTGCTGTGAAAGTGGGATGGACTTGACACCTCTCAGACTGGCTGGGTGGTGATGGACTCACTCCACAGAAGCCAGAGCCCCACAGTGTCTGTCATGCCCAGACTGCAGGGACCTGCCTGTCCTCATGGAAAAGGCAGAGCCAGGAAGGAGCATCAGCTCAGGGCCCCCTGGCTGCTGACAGGTTTAATTTCTGAGGTGTCTTATGATCTGGGAATGACACTTTGAATGCCCCATAACCCTTTAGGGAAGTCTGGGCCTGCTTCTGTGACAACTTCTCTATTAAACCCAAGCAGAACCCAGAAGAGATGGGCGTGGGTTGCTGAGCACAGCAGAGGGGCTGGCAGCCTTTGGTGTCTGGGGGTATTTGGTGCTGCACTGCCTCTTTGTTCTGGTGCAGGTGTTTGGACAGGGTGTTTCTATAGTGCTGGAGGAACATCCAGGGGTGATAGCAGCAGTTAGTGGGAAATTCCTGTGAAGTTCTTGTTTTTCAAGTGAGTTGCCATCAGGTAGTGTCCGGAGTATCAGGAAGGTTTTCTGCTGGGTGCTGGGACTGTTTCAGTCCCTGCAGACCAATGCTGGTGTCAGTCCTCCCTGTCAGATGAGCTCCATCCAACCTACTTTAATGCATATGTGGGAGTTCAGGTGGGGTTTTTTCACAGACTCATGGAATGATTTGGGTTGGAAGCGACCTTAAAGACCATCTCATTCCAATGCACACACCTTCCACTAGACCATGCTGCTCCAAACCCAGTCCAACCTGGCCCTGGACACTTAGAAGGATGAGGTAGCCACAGCTTCTCTGCTAGAGCCTCCTGACCCTCACAGGGAAGAATTTCTTCCCAAGATCCCACCTACCCCTGCCCTCTGTCAGTGGGAAGCAATTCCCTTTGTGCTGTCCCTCCAGGCCCTTGTCCAAAGTTCCTCTCCAGCTCTCTTGGAGCCTCTTTAGCCACCAGAATGGGCCTCAAAGGTCCCCTGGATGAACACCCCCAGCTCTCCTAGCCTGTCTCCAGAGCAGCAGGGCTCCAGCCCTCAAAGCATTTCTGTGGCCTCCTCTGGGCTTGTTCCAGCAGCTCCACATGCTTCTGATGTTGGAATCTCCAGAGCTGGATGAAGCTCTGCAGGTGGTGAATACCTGCGATAAGAAAAAAAGGAGAATGACGAGCTGTTTGACCTCAGCAATGTCACGTCTCTGCAATGACTGATTGCAGTAGCAGCACTTCTTTTAACAAGAACGATGTTCTTTTCCTGGCTTTGCTGGCTATGGGACAGGCCCCATGGCTATGGAAGAACCATGTCTTGGAATGCTGATGTGTAATAGTGATGAATAAAACTACTCTCAGCTAATATGATCTGTTACTTCTTTTGCAGGAACGCCAAGGCCGTGTCAAGTAAAGGACCATTCCTCCACCACAGATTGCATCACAGTTGTCATTCAGAGAGAGAAAGGAGCAAGAATATCCCAGAGAGAATTAGGACTTTTTTTTTTTTCCTTAATTCCTTTGACTTTAAAAAGACTTTTACAAACCCAGTTAAAAAAAAAATAATAATTTTTGGAATATCACAAGACATAGGACTAAAAAAACAAAATCAACAACAAAAAATCCCTTCTAGGTATAGAGGTAAAACCTGTCCCCTTTCTTTTGACTTTGGTTGTGATTTCACAGCATACAGTTTGTTTTTTGTCTTTTTACTATGGTTTTTGGATTTCAAGTCTGTAAGTGGCATATGCCTTTTTTTTTTTCCCCTCTGATTTTCAAATCTCACCATTCCCCCTCCTTCCACCCTGTTGTGCCACCTTCCCTGGTTTTGACATTTGCACTGAATTGTAACATCCACCGTGCAAAGAGGAGTAACTTTATTTTTCTTTCTTTCCCTGGGCTGGAAGAGGTGGAATTCTATGAGGAAGTCGGGGTTTTGGCCTAAGAAGAATTGAACAGAAAATTGTCCATGAAGTTATGTCTTTAAGGTGGTTCATTTTTCCCTGACCCTTTGTTACTCAAAAGTCAAGTACTAGGAGTCCTAAGAAAGGTTCTGTTCTTGTGCATTATATGGATTTAAAGATTAGGTCTGGATGAATTTGATTTTTGAAAACTGAGAACAGTGATAAAATCTTTATTGTTTACAGGAAAATTAATTTTGGACAAAAAAAGCCCAAAACAAACAAACCAAGGAAGAAATACTGTAAAAGGTGTAGTGACTATGTTTCAGTTTCTTGTTAAGCCAGTGAGGAATGGGCATTGCCTTTTCTTTTCACCATTTATCACTTCTCAGTAATAAATGTGAGATCCTGTTGAGCATCACTGTTGTCTCCTACTCCTTTTCCCGTGCTGTCAGCTACATGGATTTCAACTATTGGAAAAATATCTGAAAATAAGGACTGAAAAGGTGACTCCTCCTTGGGTTTGAAGTAGGATGCTCTCACCTTGGCATCCCCAGCTCAATCCTAGGACTGTTCCAAGCACTTTGCGATTGTTATGACTCCCTAGTGTGGCCTTGCTCGAGGTGTTAGGAGCAGTACCCAGCTTTGCTCTCAGGGTGGTCCTTCCCATGTCATGGGTAATGATCCAGCTCTTTCCAGGTGTGGGAAATGCAAACACTTCACATCCCAAATCATCTTCCCTGGGAAAACCGCTCATTGTCAAGAAAATAATAAAAAAACCCCTCCCCCTCTTCTCTCATCATGGACCTTGCTGCTCATTTTTGGTGGATTCCACCTCTGTCCAGCAGCCTGTTGCACCAGGACCAACTGACCAGTGGGACAAGCACTGCTCTGGAAACAATGTCAGGTGTCCTGGGGGCATGGCTAATGTCAGGGCCCCCAAGTACCAACAGACTTGCTGAAGGAAGTTGGTGTGTGTGTGATTTTACTGGCTGCCTTTCCTCTCCCTTTGCACTGGGGAAGGGGCTTTGAGGAAGCCCTGGGTTGGAGGTGATGCAGAGATGGTGTAATTTGGGGCAGCCCAAGTGGGAGAATGAAGATGCACTGGAGGAGAATGTGAGTAGGTTATAAGAGGGGTTAGGTGGGGTCCTCCCAGAAAAGGGAGGTTACAGTGCAAAAACGCTTGGAAGTTTAGGGTGTGTGTTTGTGCAAAGAATGCAAAAACGATAGTATTTCTTATGTATAATGATTTTTGTTAAAATTGATTTCAAAAGCAACCCTCTATCTACTGTATTATATACAGGATCTTGGAGAATAAGAAATTCTAAATATAGATATATAGGGCTTAAAAATGCAAATACAACTATTGTATATATAAATTAAACAACAAAGGGCTTGAAAATGGAGGAAAGTATCTCTGTGAAGGCAATAGAAATATCTCTGACTATTGGGAGTTTTTTTCTGTCTCAGTGTAAGTCAGATCTTGGCTGGGACTGAAATTGCTGCTGTCACCTGGTGATAAGTACCACATACTGCAGCTGCCGGGCAAGAAATGCCACACTCAAAATGGTATTTGAATTTTAATTTAAATTAGAGACCCCTGGAAAAGCAAAAATGAGGTGGGATTACCTGGAGCCCCAGGGGACCAAGGTGAAGGGGATGAAGAAGCAGACAGCAAACAGCTTCCACTGCTCACTGCGAGGGGAACATCCCTGGAATTTCATGTCCAGCATCTCTTCTAAGCCCCACCAGGTGAACAGGTACCCCAAGACTGATCTCCTTTGTAATTCCAGCAGTGCAGACCCACCGGGAAGCCCTGCAATCCAAGGACACATGTCAGCAACTGCCTTCTCACTTGTCACTATCCACATGTTCCCTTTCCAGTGGGATGCATGTGCCACCCTCCAGAGGCAGGAAAACTGCCTTGCAATCTCGTACAAAACCTGCCTGGCAAGCCCAGGATGCCAGGAGACAGCAGCAATTTCTCCTGGATTTACTGCTCACAGGCATTTTAAGCTTGCTTTGCCTCATAGGTGCTTTCCTGCCAAGGACATTCCCATCTTTCTTTAGTCCGAATCAAGTTTTGGAGAGCTGAGTTTCATGAGAACTTGTTCACATTTTGATTGTCTGTGACAGTTGGGAGCATCCGTGTTCCCTCAATCTTCCATTCTGGAGAAAAAGACAAACACAACCCTTTGACACCTAGTGCGTAATCCCAACAATCAAGGGAAAACCACCTCACTCTGGGAAGAAACATAATGCCCAGCTTTGGCCAAGACTGGAAAAATACAAACAGCAGTACGGGAAACATTTCCAGGCATAGAGCTTCCCAGCTCCAGAAATGCAGCTCACAGGCTTCTTCCTAAGGAAACCCTAAAAATGCCAACTGGGCTCAGGGAGAAAATCCCACCTGTTCCACCACCCTGGCATGGAGCATAATCCATGGACACCCCAGGAAGGTGTCCCTGATCATGACAAGGGGTTGGAATACAATGATTTATAAAGTCCTTTCCATCCCAGACCATTCCAGGAATTTAAGGCTGATTTAAACTACTTTTCAGCTCACAGTTCCTTCCCAAGCCTCATCCTCTAGGCATGCTGGAGGCATCCTCATACTTTGCTGGAAAGGGAAGCAGTGGCTCTTCTCCCTAATCACACCTGCTGCAAATTACTGAGCCCTGCCCAAAAACCAGTGGGTAGCATAAATGAGTGATCAACTGTCTCGTCTGTTTTCCATAATACAATACTTCAATGACATCAGAGTCAAAAAATTGAGATCAGTCCCAGGTTATAGGTATGGTTCCTATGGAATAATCCCCAACACTCACTGCCAAGTGCTGTTGGAGCATCTCTCCATGAAAAAAAGCTGTGCCTAATTCAGATGGTGTTTAGGAAGGTCCCTATCTGGTTTCCCAGGATGTATGGGAAGCTGCTACTGACAGACTGGGATTCAGGATAAGTTAAGTAGTTTACTGAAAGCTTCTAAACCAGGGACTTTTTTCCAGCTCTGAGGCAGCTCAAATATTATGGCTCACCAGGCTTCCTAATAAAGTGCTGCATAAGTGTGTCTGTGTGTGGGAATCTTCCTTTAACCCTATTTCAGGGAAGAGTTGCATGAGATTTCACTTAAAATTTAAATCACTTTGTAAGACATCAGACAGAAAAAAAAAAGGAAAAAAACCCCACCAACCCAGAAGCTCAGTTTTCCTAGCTGAAACTTACTGGGATATTCAGAACTTATTTGGAAAGAAACCCCTATGAAGAGGATCCTATCAAATATCATGGAAATTCTGAGGGATGGAAAAGCGAATTAAATACTTTCAGAGCAATTTCTAGCACAATAATCACAAACATCCTCAGAGGTGACATTTGGCAGCTCAAATCTTGTATGGCCCAGACCCAACACATCTGGGAAACAGACGGGAAGTTGGGAAGTGCAGAACAAAGTTCAGTTCTCCCTTAAAGCAATTCCCAGGGAGCTAATGACCCTCCAAGTGAAATTCTGGCTTGGGATAAGGCCTTCCTGCCTGTGAAGGAGTTGAAGCCGCC
This sequence comes from Hirundo rustica, assembly GCF_015227805.2. Taxonomy (NCBI): domain Eukaryota; kingdom Metazoa; phylum Chordata; class Aves; order Passeriformes; family Hirundinidae; genus Hirundo; species Hirundo rustica. Next base: position 6,771,530 of record NC_053474.1, read on the forward strand.
TCAGAGGTGATTGGCACAGAAGCACAAGTCCTGCTGGCACCTTGACTACCAGTGCTCGGGTGGAGGTTTAAAGGAAAGGTTCCCTCCACCCATCACGCCACCGATGCCACACGGAGCACATGGATTGTCCTCATCACTCAGCGCGCCCACTTTGGAAACCCAAATCACCCTGGGATTTTGGAGATAATTACAAACTGGCCGGAAGGTGAAAACTTTGGTCTCACAGACGAAGAGGAGCAGGAACAAGTGACACATGCTGAAGAAGGTCCACCATACAACCAACTGCCAGCAGAAGAAACACGCTATGCTCTTTTCACTGACGGTTCCTGCCGCATCGTAGGGATGAACCGGAAGTGGAAAGCAGCCGTATGGAGCCCCACACGACAGGTTGCAAAAACCACTGAAGGAGAAGGGGGATCTGTCACGATTCGCTCGTACAAGTGGGGGTCATGATGGTTCGTTTACTGATCTCAGAGTGCAAAACACAACACAGAGGGGATTTCAGCATTAAAACAAATGCACCTTTTATTGATTGACCATAGCAAATGCAATAGAGGGATTAAGAGTGAGAGGAAGATAGAGAAAGAGAGAGAGGAAAGGGGGGATATAGCTACTAAACATGGAGACGAAGTCCTTGTGGTCCAGTCAATGGGTCCAGTCGATGGGTCTCTCCGTCGGGGAGAGTCTCTCTCTTACTGGTTAACTCAGGGGTTTTTATTATAGTCCTCAGTCGCGGGGGGGAACAGGTAAATCCATTGAAGCCACCAAGGGGGAGCAGGTAGTCCATGCTCTCAGCAGTAAGTGAGAGCCATTGTCTTCTTGGTCCAAGGACTGCGCCTGCAGGCAAACATCTCGCTTCAGTTAAGTCAGCCCCCACCCCCCCTTTATTAGGGTTGTAGGGACTTCATGTCTCAGTCCTTGAGAGGGGCTTCGTATAGAGGTCTCAATCTCAGTCCTGGGGAGGGGGTTTGATCTCCATCTGTCATGGTGGTTGTGAAGCAGATGAGGGATTTTCTGTGGGGGACCACCAGATTTACCCCAGAAAGTCCACTTGGCCAAGAGGTGGGGAAATTCATAGGCTATTGTCGTGAAGCTGAGAGCATGAAGTAGGTCAGGTACAGAATTGCCATTACACTGTGCAAAGCCAGTGTACCGTGGCATGGTGACACTGGAAAATGCATCTGCAGATGATTGGCAGGCATCCACCTCGAGCAGGCCAGAACTCCAGTGGGGTCCTCGGGGTCCTTATGATGATCGTGAGGCAAATGAGGGGAACTTCAGACTGACTCTTACAGGATCGAGTCAACTTGCTGAACTCAAAGCTGTTCAACTGGCCCTGGACATTGCTGAAAGAGAGAAGTGGCTGTTGAGGGTTAAGTTTACTGTAGAATTTTTTCCCCCTCCCAAGTTGCTAGGAGACTAAATGCTGAGTGCTTAACCTGGACAAAAGAACTGATAACTTAGTTTGGGGGAGGGAGAAAAGCTCCCGGAGAGAGCTGAGGGTCGGCGGAGGGTCTCGCGGCTCTCTTCTTCCGGGGAGAACACCGATCGGGCCACGGCTGGCTGCTGGAGTCCACGGTTAACGAAGGAGTCTGGCCCTGGGAATTCTACCATCTGTTGGAGTATCCAGGAATTCGGAGTTTCTTCACTGTCCTGCTGGATTTTGGGTGAGCCCGGGTCCAGCCGCTGCGGCTTCTCTGGCACTGCCACCTCTGCCTGCCGAGGACACCCCGTGCCTGCAGAGGACAATCTACCGTGCCCGGCTTCCAGTCATCAGCGCCGGAGCTTCCACTGTTTGCCCTTGGGATTCTTGGTTCTGTTCTACTATTGTTATAATTGCTGTTGGGTTTTTTTGTCTGTCCTGTTATATTTTCTAGTAAAAGACTGTTATTCTTTTTCCCATAGCTCTGACTGAAAAGTTTTGGGTTTTTTTAATCTTCCAAAATATAATAACACGGAGAGAAGGATTTGAATTCCTCATTTCCTGGAGAGGCCTGCCTCTCCTTAGCAGACACCTGTCTTTTCAAACCAAGACAGTGGCCAAAGTTCTACCTCTACACTGATTCGTGGATAGTGGCCAATGCTCTGTGGGGTTGGCTGGAAAGGTGGAAAATGGCCAACTGGCAGCATAGGGGAAACCAATCTGGGCTGCACATAAATGGAAAGACATTGCCAGTTGGGTAGAGAAGCTACCTGTGAAAGTCCATCATGTAGATGTCCATGTCCCCAACAGTCGGGCTGATGAGGAGCACCGAAGCAACAAGCAGGTGGATCAAGCTGCAAAGATAGAGGTGTCAAAGATAGACTTAGATTAGCAACACAAGGGAGAGTTGTTCCTAGCTCGATGGGCCCGTCGTGCCTCAGGTCATCAGGGCAGAGATGCCACCTATAAGTGGGCACGAGTCCGAGGGGTGGATTTAACCATGGACAGTATTTCTCAGGTTATCCATGACTGTGAAACATGTGCTGCCATCAAGCAGACCAAGTGGGTGAAGCCCCTATGGTATGGCGGGCAATGGTCCAAATATAAGTACGGGGAAGCCTGGCAGATTGACTACATCACCCTTCCCCAAACCCGCCAAGGCAAGCGCTATGTGCTGACCATGGTGGGAGCCACCACTGGATGGTTGGAGACCTACCCTGTGCCTCATGCTACTGCCCAGAAAACCGTCCTGGGCCTTGAAAAGCAAATCCTGTGGAGACATGGTACCCCTGAGAGGATTGAGTCTGACAATGGAACTCATTTCAAGAACAGCCTTATAAACACCTGGGCTAGAGAACATGGCATTGAGTGGGTGTACCATATTCCTTATCATGCGCCAGCAGCTGGGAAAGTTGAACGGTGCAATGGCCTGCTTAAAACCACTTTGAAGACAATGGGTGGGGGGGACTTTCAAGAGCTGGGAGATAATTTAGCAAAGGCCACCTGGTTAGTGAACACTTGAGGTTCCACCAACCGAGTAGGTCCCGCCCAATCTGAGCCCCTGAGAACAAGAGATGGAGATAAGGATCCAGTGGTACACATGTGAGGTATGCTGGGAAAAACTGTTTGGATTAATTCTGCCACCAGCAAAGACAATTCCACCCGTGGGGTGGTTTTCGCTCAGGGACCTGGTCGCACATGGTGGATGATGCAAAAGGATGGAGAGACTCGATGCATACCTCAAGGGGGCCTTTTTTTAGGGTGAACACTGTGATTGTGTCTGTATCCATCTCCGCGTATATATGTATATATGTATATATATGTATATAATTTAAAGTTTTAAATTCAATATAATATGTTGGCATGGGAAAAAATTTGGGGTGGATACTGTTGGGGGTTAGGTTTGTTCCTTTTTTTCTTAAAGAATTTTTCACCATAAGTTGCTAAGAAACAAGTTTCTGGTACTTAGATGGTACTTGACTAACACAAAGGAGGGGGAAGATCATGTGAGTTTTGGGGCAGGAAAAGGACAGGGCTGGGGGAGCTGGGGTGTGCTGGTGTCCCTCCCCACATCCCAGCTCACCTTACCTCCAAGCAGTGTCAAGACTTTGCCTGTGTCCTGGTGCTGCAGGCCCTTGCCAACAGGCTCCCCCAGCCAGCACTGCCCCTGCTCTTCCCTGCTCTGGGCCCAAAGCTGCAAGATCATTTGCTCCCTGGCTCACTGGCCAAGCCCAGAGCCAGGGCCGGACCCTTTCCTGAGACCTCTGCAGCCAGCGCAATGCTCGCAGATCTGAGGTGGCTGCAGCTCCAGGAGCCTTTGCACACTGCTCCCGAGTGTGATATGTAACCTAAAGTTAATTCGTGTTCGGTCTTGTGATATGTAATATAAAGTTAATTTGCGTTCGATCTGAATTAAGCTCTGTAAAATATGAAATGTATTTGCGGTTTAAAAGTTGAACTGTGAGAGGGGGACATGAGAGTTGAGAGACAGGGAGGGTGTCTGCCGGGAAGGGCCCCAGGACAACTGTTCACTCAGTGAATGGAAGAGATGATGAGATAAACCATGTCTCCTCTGGAGATGGACCTGCTAATGACACAGCGATCAACACCAGATGGGTATCTTATCTGTTCCGGCCAAGTTTACCATTTCTAAACACCGCTCCAGAGTAAGCAATCACGACATTGTTCTACCTCGAGAACCTATTCAACCGACCAGAGACATGGACATGAATACCTGATGAAGCAACAGAGGGACAAGAGTAATACGGTCGCTCTCCACTCTCAGCGGAAGACTGTATAAAAGCAAGCGGCTCAAGACACACTTTGTGAACAGGGTAGATTCGGAGTGATAGGGTCCATTTCTGTGTTCACCCAGTGACGAAACCTGGGGTTTGACGCTGTTCCTTTTAATTGTGGCTGTTAGAGACTGAACTTAAGTCTTGAAATAAAATTCTATATTTTGATTTACGAAATTGGGCTTGACCATTTATTACAATCTGGTGACCCCGACGTGATGGTCTGATTTCAGGACTCTCGGACCCCTGTCTCTGGCCAGGAGGCGCCCTGCTGATTTCAGTGGTCTGGCAGAGCCAGGAGACCCTGTGGAACCGATCAAACCACAAGACGAACTTAAGCCAAAAAGGCACAATTAAAAGGAGGATAGGTGAGATCAGAGCTCCCAGGGAACTCAGGGAACTCGGGATACAGGGCTTCCAGAGCCGCAGTGAAGATACAACTCATAAAACTCTATGTGCGTGAAGAATCCACACAAGAAAAGGATTGTAAGTATTGTGTGGTTGAGTGGGGGTGACCGAGCGTGTGAGTGAGACGTGATTTTATCACGAAGCGAGAGGGACCCCAAGATCGCAGTTCCACTTCCCCGCGAGGGGTGTAGTCCGTCGCGGGGGAAGTGAAAGTTACGGGGGTAACAGTCGCACCTCACACGTAAGACCTGAAACTTGGGGAGTTCGGGGGTTGGTCACAAGAAGGCTGGAAGGGAAGGGGACCTCCTCAGGAGTTCTGGGACTGGTAAACCTTTTGGCCTAGGACCAGGAAAGGGTCCAGGAAAAAAAAAGAAAAAGGGAGAGCTCATCACCAGGGGAAAACCGAAGAGGGGCCGATCACCCTTAGGGTTAGTAGCCGGTGATACCATAGAATAGGGCAAAAGAAGAGTAAAGCCCAGGAGAAATCCACTGAGAAATCCGCCAACCCCCTCAACCTGTACAGAACCCGGTTGCCCCTCCAGAACCCCCAGGGCTCGGGCTCTCACCTTTGCAAGGGGTTCCAGCGCTGCCGCTGATGGCTTCAGCGCCTCCTCTGGGACTGCAGCTCCAGCAAACAGGGGCTCAATCCCTGCCCTATGGGCTCCCTCCCCTGCTGGAACCTACGCTGGTTCCCCAGCCTTTCTGGCAGGGTGCCCAGCCTCCCACGCCCCAAGCCCCGCTTCTCGATCCCCCATTGTCTGAATTGGAATTGGCATCTTTCCTCAGCCCCGCTCCACAGGCACCTCAGAACCCTCAAGAAGCAAGGCATACCCCTCCCGCCAGGAGAACCAGGAGGCAGCTAAAAAGGATAAATGAAGTGGAAAGTGAAAATGAGGGTGAGAGAAATAACTTTTTCCCTTTACAGGAGGTGCCCACTGCTCCAGGAATTATTGGATATGTAAACGTACCAATTAATACAGGCGATGTGAGGGCTTTCAAAAAGGAAATGGGTAAACTTATGGATGATCCTTTAGGGGTCTCGGAGAGATTGGACAAGATTTTAGGCACTAGCATATACTCATATGAAGACCTTACCGCAATATTAAGGTCACTGTTGAACACCGAAGAAAGGGAAATGATAAGGCAAGCAGGAATAAGGGAGTGGGAATGCTGAAACCCCCAAAGCACCTCGGGAGACCAAAAATAGCCAAGCCAGGAACCCCGGTGAATGCTCAGATGGAAGAAGGCAGGAGACGTATGATTGATATGAGGAACATAATAATCCAAGGCATCAGGGAAGTGGTGCCTATGGGGACAAAACCTGAGCAAAGTGTTTGGGGAATGTCAGGGAAAGGATGAAACCCCCACTGAATGGTTAGAAGACTGAGGAAAAGCCTCCAGGTATACTGCGGGAGGGGATCCTGATTCCCCTGTGGGGGAGGTGGTATATTAAAAACCCAATTTGTTGGCAAAATCATGGGGAAGATATACGAAGGAAATTAGAAAAAATCGAGGGTTGGCAGGAAAAGAGTTTTACAGGAATTGCTGAGAGAAGCTCAGAAAGTATAGATGAGGAGAGATTGAGGAAGAAACAGAAAGTGCAGGCAAAGGTGTTGGTGGCAGCAGTAAGGGAAGCCCAAAACCAGGACCGTCCTCAAGATTTAGGAAAAACCATGAAAAGGGCCCCACTGAAAAAGTCAGCACCCCCTCAGAGGAGAACCCCTAACAACCAAGGGAAAGGTCCCGAATGTTTTTATTGCAAAAAGAAGGGACATCTGAAAAGGGATTGCAAAAAGAGAATGAGGGATGAGAGAATGTTTCAAGAAGACTAGGGGTATCGAGGGCTTTTTATTTTAGGGTCCATGACATCTAAAGAGCCTGTGGTAAAACTTAAAATAGGACCCGAAAAGAAGGAGTTAGATTTCCTTGTGGATTTGGGGGCTGAAAAAAGTACATTTAAACAATTGCCCCCAGGGTGTAAAATAAGTAAAGATTCTATGATGGTCATGGGGTCCAAAGGGGAACCCTTTAAAGTTCTGTAGTCAAGGATGTATAAATTGAATCTGGAAAATAAGATTTGCTTAGGAGATATGCTATTAGTTGAAGAGGCCGATTATAAACTATTAGGCCAAGACCTGATGGTTGCATTAGGCATTAATTTAATAGTGAAAGATTCCAAATTGATAGTGAGTTTATATAAATTGACCCTCGAGGATGAGAGGGAAATTAACCTCAAGGTGTGGCACACTCGAGGGGAGGCAGGGAAGCTGGAGATGGAACCCATCTCGATCAAAATCGAGAGACCAGAGGACCCCATAAGGGTGAAGCAATACCCCATCTCCCTGGAAGGGAGGTGAGGATTAAAGCCTATGATAGAGGATTTAATAGCTAAGGGGATCCTGGAACCATGCATGTCCCGACATAACACACCTATCCTGACAATATGAAAAACGGATGGGAGTTATCGGTTAGTTCAGAACTTAAGAGCTGTAAATGAGAGAACCAAGACATGGTTCCCTGTAGTAGCAAACCCAAACACTCTTTTGAACCGGGTTTCTCCTGAGGATATATAGTATAGTGTAATAGACCTAAAGGATGCTTTCTGGACTTGTCCATTGGCAGAAGGAAGTCGAGACTATTTTGCTTTTCAGTGGGAAGACCCAGATACAAATAGGAAACAGCAGCTAAGATGGGCATCCCTTCCCCA